>NC_134688.1:98908027-99210527 GCF_050947455.1 Rhinoderma darwinii
AAAGATAAGATTCCCAGGTCATGTTCCCCAGAACATTCCCCAATAGAGGGTCGGGCTGTAGATGGCTGGTATAAACAGCATCATAGTCAAAAATATAGGGAGCGTAACGAGCGGGCAATGCCAGATTAATTAATCAATATCAGAAAGCAAGGTCAGAAGTCGGTACATAGATAATTCAGATCAAGCAAAGTCAAGACAAAACACAGGGAACAACAGGAAAAACACTAGGAAATTCCCCACCAAACCAAACAAAGAGCTCCAGGAGATATTCCCCTTTAAGGTCTCAAGCCGATATTGTCATTCACTGCGTCAGGCCCCAATCCTGCGGCAGAGCCGTGCACAGTACAGAGAAGAGAACTGTGGCATCACCCAAACAACGAGAAGCCACAGCTCTGGAACGAACCGACGGACGCCCCGCCTGGCCGATGTATCGCAATACCTGACACCCTTGCACTCAGCACTAAGCAGGAACGACTTCCCTCCTTCTCTCATGACCAACCACCATTAGAGCGAAGCAGCATCACAAGCCACTGTCCTGGAGGCCTGAACTCTCTGACAATGGGAAGCTGTGGTGCACATTAACGGCCCCGCTCTCGGCCCACAAAGTGCCCACACATCACCGCTACTACACATATAACACAAAAGAGGAGGCAACAAACAACCTCCACACCAGGGGCGTAGCTAAAGGCTCATGGGCCCCGATGCAAGAATTCTTACTGGGCCCCCCCCCCGCAAACTTCTCATGGCCGACGGTCCGCAGCTTTCAGCTGCATCGCTGGGTCTCCTAAGTGACCCAACAATGCAGCACTAGCAGCCGGGGCGTCACTAAGGCTGGGTTCACACACCCTATTTACGGACGTAATTCAGGCGTTCTAGCATTGAATTACGTCTGAAAATGCGTCTCAAAAGCGTTGGCAAACATCTGCCCATTCATTTGAATGGGTCTTACGATGTTCTGTGCCGACGGACATTTTTTTTTACGCGCCGCTGTCAAAAGGCGGCGCGTAAAAAAGACGCCCGCGTCAAAGAAGTGCCTGTCACTTCTTCAGACGTCAATGGAGCCGTTTTCCATAGACTCCATAGAAAAACAGCTCCAATTACGTCCGTAATGGACGCAGCGAAAGACGCCTGCACATGCCTTTATGGCTGAAATTACGGTGCTGTTTTCTCCTGAAAACAGCACCGTAATTTCAGCCGTAACGGACGCTGCCGTGTGAACATACTCATAGGGCTTAAAATGTCAGGGGAAATAGCCCCAATACATATGTGTCCGCCCAAAAAAAAGTGTGTGTATAGGAGACAGCATAGAATATCTATAGCATGACGACCCTATAAACTATGGATAGGATTAGATACAGTGGCTCAGCAGACAGTATCACACATGATAGGATTAGATACAGTGGCTCAGAAGCCAGTATCACACATGATAGGATTAGATACAGTGGCCCAGCAGACAGTATCACACATGATAGGAGTAGATACACAGCTCAGCAGACAGTATCACACATGATAGGATTAGATACAGTGGCTCAGCAGACAGTACCACACATGATAGGATTAGATAAAGTGGCTCAGAAGGCAGTATCACACATGATAGGATTAGATACACAGCTCAGCAGACAGTATCACACAAGATACGATTAGATACAGGGCCCAGCAGACAGTATCACACATGATTGGATTAGATACACAGCTCAGCAGACAGTATCACACATGATTGGATTAGATACACAGCTCAGCAGACCAGCAGACAGTATCACACATGATTGGATGAGATACAGCTCAGCAGACAGTATCACACATGATTGGATTAGATACACAGCTCAGCAGACAGTATCACACATGATTGGATTAGATACACAGCTCAGCAGACAGTATCACACATGATTGGATTAGATACACAGCTCAGCAGACAGTATCACACATGATTGGATTAGATACACAGCTCAGCAGACAGTATCACACATGATTGGATTAGATACAGGGCCCAGCTCGCTGACATTGCGTCTCCAGCGCTGGACCCAGGATAGGTAAGAATAATAATCTTGCTTCTTTGTGTTACTGATTATTTTTGTGCGTTTGTGTTTTTTTACAGGTTCAGTTGTTGGACTTCGGATACGAGGACTTCAATGACGGCGTTTTTTTTATTCTCAATAAAATGGTTAATGAGGGTTGTGTTCTTTTATTTCAATAAAATATTTTTTCTATGTGCTTGTATCTTTTTAAACTTTATTATCACCGCCTTAGTAATGGCCGCTGGCTGATTGACAACCTCCATTACTAAGGCGAGGCTTAATATTAGCCGGTGCAAAGGCTAACACTAACCCCCATTATTACCCCGGTACCCACCGCCACCAGGGGTACTGGGAAGAGCCGGGTACAAACCAGTACCCGACCATCTTTAGTGACGGGCAGGCACCGGGGTGGCCGCAGGCTGGTATTAGGCTGGGGAAGGCCAAAAACAGTGGCCCTTCCCACCCTGGTAATGCTGCCTGCTGCTGCTGTGTTGTATCTGGCTGGTTATGAAAATTGGGGGGGGGCCCCACATCGTTCTTTCCAATTATTATTATTTATTTTTTAAATGACGTGGGGTTCCCCCCATTTTTCATAACCAGCCAGATACAATAAAGCAGCAGCAGCCTAGTATTACCAGGGTAGGAAGGGCCACTGTTTTTGGCCTTTCCCCTCCTGATAATACCAGCCTGCGGCCACCCCAGTGGCCGACCATCACTACAGATGGTCAGGTACTGGATCGTACCCGGCTCTTCCCAGCACCCCTGGTGGAGGTGGGTACCGGGGTAATAAAGGGGGTTAGTGTTAGCCTCGGCACCGGCTAACACTAAGCCCCGCCTTAGTAATGGATGCTGTCAATCAGCCGGCGGCCATTACTAAGGCGGTAGTAATATAGTTTAAAAAAAAAACACAAAGACATAGAAAAAATATTTTATTGAAATAAAAAAAAAAAAACACACAGCCCTCATTAACCATTTTATTGATAATAAATAAAAAGCCGTCATCGAAGTAGTCCTGGAATACGACGTAGTCCAACGACCGAACCTGTAAGAAAACACACAAAAAATGATTAGTAACACATGTGTTAGGCTTAGATACAGGGCCCATATGTGATACTGTCTGTGGGACCCTGTATCTAAGCCTACCACAACGTAGGCTTAGATACAGGGTCCAGCAGGCAGTAATCTTATACAGTATAAGATTACTGTGTGCTGGGGCCCTGTATCTAAACCTACAGTGTGGTAGGCTTATATACAGGGCCCATCAGACAGGATCACACATGGGCCATGTATCTAAGCCTACCATGTGATTGGCTTAGATACAGGGCCCAGCAGACAGGATCACGCATGGGCCATGTATCTAAGCCTACAGTGTGGTAGGCTTATATACAGGGCCCACCAGACAGGATCACACATGGGCCATGTATCTAAGCCTACCATGTGATTGGCTTAGATACAGGGCCCAGCAGACAGGATCACGCATGGGCCATGTATCTAAGCCTACAGTGTGGTAGGCTTATATACAGGGCCCACCAGTCAGGATCACACATGGGCCATGTATCTAAGCCTACCATGTGATTGGCTTAGATACAGGGCCCAGCAGACAGGATTACACAATCTGTGATCCTGTCTCATGGGCCCCCTAAGCCTGATACATCGTAGGCTTAGGGGTTGTACAGTCCCTAAACATTGATGGCCTATCCTCAGGATAGGCCATCAATAGCTGATGTGTCGCCCGGGACCCACAAATCAGCTGTTTTGAAGGAGCCGCAGCACTCGTACGAGAGCTGCTTCCCCTTCATTTCACTACTCGCCCACACTGTGAATCGCCGACACAGATTCACAGTGTGACCGGAATGAAGTGACAGGAATGAAGGGGAGAAGCTCTCGTACGAGTGCTGCGGCCCCTTCAAAACAGCTGATTGGCGGGTCCCAGGAGTCGGACCCCGCCAGTCAGGGCTAACCTTACCTTCCTCTTCGGCCGCGGCGGGAGTTCTGTCGTCTCGATGCTGTGCGCGGCGCTTAGCGCTGTGACGTCATGCGCTGCGCACAGCGCTTGACGTCAGGACCTCCGCTGCCATCCGGAACCAGGAAGGTAAGTAAAGTATGTTACTATAGTAACAGGGGCCCGCGGCCCGAGTTACTATAGTAACTTTTTATTGATGTGGTGCGGGGGGCCATGGGCCCCCCTGGCTTCGGGGCCCGGTCGCAATTGCGACCGCTGCGACCCCTATAGCTACGCCAGTGCTCCACACTCTATTGAGCCCACACACATCAGATATGATGCACACTTGAGGGTCACAGGCTTACAGTGGAAGGGAAAAAAAAGCCCCAGCATAATGCTTACCCCCCATTCCCAATTTTTACAAGCTTTGCTTTATAAAGGACATCCTTTTTTTTATAGCTTTAGAAGTTTTGGGGTTTATTAAGCCCTTCCCGACATCCGCTGTATATATACGGCGCTGCCGGGAAGGTGTTCCCGCAAACCGCAGTACAGTTACGTCGCAGTGATGGTGTGGGCTCAGAAGCAAAGCCGGCACCATCACCGCGGGGTGACAGCTGTATTATATAGCTGGCACACTCCTGTAACTGCCAGGACCGGAGCTATTCTCCGATCCGGCTGATTATCCCCTCAGATGCTGCGCTCAATATTGCGCAGCTTCTTTAACCCGACCGGCAACCCAGTGACGCAATTGCTGGGTTGCTGTGGCAATCGGAGGCCAGATAATGGCGTCCGAGTCTGCCTTGTACGGGAGCCGATGAGCCTCGTATGTAGTGCAGTGTATTAGAGTAGCGATCGGGGCATCAGACCCTCAAATGCCCTAGTGGGACAAGTCAAAAAAGTAAAAAAAAGTTAATAAAAATGTCGTAAAACAATAAAAACACACACGTTTCAAATAAAAAAAAAAGCTAAACTGACTTTTTTCCCATAGTAAGTCTTTTATTATGGGAAAAACTGTAAAAATGAAATAAACTATAACATAATTGGTATCGCCGCGTCTGTAACGACCCAAACTGCAAAACTATTATGTAATTTATCCCGCACGGTGAACGCCGAAAAAAACCCATGAAAAACAACGCCAGAGTCTTTGTTTTTAGGTCACATCTCCTTCCAAAAAATGCTATAAAAAGTGATCAAAAAGTCACATTTGCTCCAAAATAGTACTAATAAAAACGACAATCCGTCCCGCAAAAAATAATCCCTGACACCGCTTTGTGCACGCAAAAATAAAAAAGTTATGGGTCTTAGAATATGGCGACACAGAAAACAAATGATTTTATAAAAAAAGTGATTTTATTGTGCAAAAGCTGCAATACATAAAAAAACGATATAAATTTGGTATCGCCGTAATCGTATCGACCCGCAGAATAAAGCTAACATGTAATTTAGGGCGCACTGTGGATGCCGAAAAAAACCCAATAAAAAACTATTCCAGACTTGCTTGTTTTTGGTAATTTCTTTTACCAAAACATGAAATAAAAAGTAATCAAAAAGTCGTGGGTTCTAAAATGGTACCAATAAAATCTACAGCCCGTCTCGCAAAAAACAAGCCCACACACTGCTCAATCAACTGAAAAACAAAAAAGTTATGGCACTAGTAATGCGGTGATGCAAAAAAAAAATCTCAATGTGCAGGCCGGAGGGGAACATTCCTTCAGTTTCAGGGCCCTAGTATTTAGGAACTAGGAAAGGGAAGGGACATAGCACATCCGCTGGAAGCGAGGGTGCCCGTATTATACCAGCGCAAAACTTTCCCAGCAATATTTCCCAAACTACGAAGGAGAAAAAGTCGCCAAAATGTGCAGAGCGTTACAAAAGGGGGATAAGAAAGAAAACCGTTTATCAGTGTGACACCGGCCTGCGCATAACGGATTGCTTCACATCGTAACACACATCTATGGATAATTGTATTATTTACCCCATTATTATACCCTCTTATTGTACCCTGTTGTACTCCGCACAGATTACATATGCCACCACATTATAAACTGAAATACCAGCAAAACCCTAAACCAAGAACTACTACCAAGCAAAATCCATGCTCAAAATGGCGGTCTTTCCCTTCTTAGCCCTACAGTGTGCCCAAACAGCAATTTATGGCCACAAGTAAGGCATTACCATACCCGGGAGAACCCGCTTAACAATTTATGGGGGAAGATTCTCTAGGGGCACAACATATTGTGCGGTGAATAGGCAGATCAGTGGAAAAATTTCAATTTTCACTTTGCACCATCCACTGCGTATTCATTTCTGAAAAACACCTGTGAAGTCTAAATTCTCACTACACCCCTTGATAAATGCCTAGTTTCTAAAACGTAGTCATTTTTGTTTGGTACATCAGTGGTTTTGCAAATGCAACATGCTGTCCGCAAACTATTCTAGCAAAATCTACGCTCCAAAAGATAAATACCGCTCCTTTTCTTCTGAATGCTCCCATATATGTAAACAGCTGATTATAACCACATATGGGGTGTTACCGTACTCGGGAGAAATTTATTTACAAATGTTGGCGTGCTTTTTCTTCTCTATTCCTTGTAAAAATGAAAAATGTTGATCTAAAACTACATCTTGTTGGAAAAAATAAATATTTTTCATTTTCATGGCTTAATTCTAATTAATTCAGCAAAAAACCTTTGGAATCAAAATTGTCACTATACCCCTAGATGATTCCTCAGGGGGTGCAGTTTCCCAAATGGAGTCACTTTTGGGGTGTTTCCACTGTACTAGTACTACAGGGGCTCAGCAAATGTGACATGGCGCCAAGAAACCATTCCAAAATCCAAATGGTGCTCCTTCCATTCTGAGCCCTACCGTGTGTCCAAACAGATGGTTATGACCACATGTGGGGTATTGTTTTACTCGGGAGAAATTGCTTTACAAATGTTGTGGTGCTTTTTCTGCTTCAGTCCTTGTGGAAATAAAAAAAAAATACCTAAACCTACATTTTCTTTGAAAAAAAGTAGATTTTAATTTTTACGGCCTACTTCCAATAAGTTCTGTAAAACACCTGTGGGGTCAAACTGCTCACTGTACCCCTAGATAATTTCCTCATGGGGTGTAGTTTCCAAAATGGGGTCACTTTTTGGGGGTTTCCACTGTTTTGTCCCCTCAGGGGCTTTGCAAATGCGACATGGCCACCGCAAACCATTACTGCTAAATTTGAGTTCCAAAAGCCAAATGGTGCTCTCTCCCTTCTAAGCCCTGCCGTGTGTCCAAACAGCCGTTTATTACCACATGTGGGGTACTGTTTTACACAGGAGAAATTTCTTTACAAATTTTATGGTGCTTTTTCTCCTTTAGTCCTTGTGGAAATGAAAAAAAATTAGCTAAACCTACATTTTATTTGAAAAAAATGTCGATTTTGATTTTCACAGCCTACTTCCAAAAAAACAACTGAAAACAAATCTGGACACATTGAGCCAATTTGTGTCACAGAGAAAATATTTGATTTTGACCCCAAGAAGAGGTAATCATTCATAGAAGCCTAAATCAAAGCATTTATACAAGTGATTATATTTTATTTTATTTCCGACACAATGACTATACTCTATCAAACTAGTTGCAAAGGATTAGAAAAAAAACCCACACCTGTCTAAAGATTGTTTGTGGTATTGTAGCTCAGCCACATTCACTTCAATGAAGTTGAACTGAAATACCAGCCACGACCCGTGGACAGGTGTGACCAGTGGCGGATTATCATTAGGGCGGTTCGGGTGGCCGCCCGGGGCCTAAGGCTCCCGGGGGGGCCCATGGCCGACTGAACCACACATGATCGCACGGCCCCCCTCATGCCCGGTGTGGCATCGCTAGCAACGGAGGGGGCCCCGGTGCTAGCGGCAGCCACATTCACACATCAATGAAAAGTTACTATAGTAACTGGGTTCTATGTAATAAACTACACGGGCCCCTGTTACTATAGTAACTGACAGTACTTACCCCTCTTCTTCCTGGAGCGCATCGGAGATTTTGACGTCACAGCGTTGTGCGCAGCGCATAAAGTCACGATGCTATGCGCCGCGCACAGCGTCCCGACAGTTGATGGAGTGAGGACCAGCGGCCGAAGAGGAGGTAAGTTTAATTTTATTGTCTTGCTGATGGGTTGGGGTCAGACACCCGGGACCCCCGCCAATCAGCTGTTTTGAAGGGCTTGCAGCCGCTCGTACGAGCGCTACTTCCCCTTCATTACGGTCACTTTCTCACACTGAATCGCCAACACGGACGTGTCAGCGATTCACAGTGTGAGCAAGTGAGGGAAATGAAGGGGAAGCAGCACTCGTACGAGCGGCTGCAACCCCTTTAAAACAGCTCATTGGCGGGGGTCCCGGGTGTCTGACCCCAACCCATCAGCAGAAAGACAAATGGAAACCTTAGCTTACGTTTGCATCACCATTGATCTCAATGGTGATGGAAACTTTGCTAAAGATTTCCGTTTGGGGGATATTCATTTGTATCTCTAGGGGGCTGTGTGTAACGCTCTCTACGGGGGGGGGGGATGTGTGATATCTACAGGGGGCTGTGTGTGACGCTATGTATGGGGGGTGTAATATCCACAGGGGCTGTGTGTGGCACTATGTACAGGGGGCTGTGTGTGGCACTATGTACAGGGGGTTGTGTGTGGCGCAATCTATGGGGGGGTGTAATATCTACAGGGGCTGTGTGTGGCACTATGTACAGGGGGCTGTGTGTGGCACTATGTACAGGGGACTGTGTGTGGCACTATGTACAGGGGGCTGTGTGTGGCACTATGTAAGGGGGGCTGTGTGTGGCACTATGTACAGGGGGCTGTGTGGGGCACTATCTATGGGGGGTGTAATATCTACAGGGGCTGTGTGTGGCACTATGTACAGGGGGCTGTGTGTGGCGCTATCTATGGGGGGTGTGTAATATCTACAGGGGGCTGTGTGTGGCACTGTACAGGGGGCTGTGTGTGGCACTATGTACAGGGTGCTGTGTGTGGCACTATGTACAGTGGGCTGTGTGTGGCGCTATCTATGGGGGGGTGTGTATTATCTACAGGGGCTGTGTGTGGCACTATGTACAGGGGGCTGTGTGTATGTGGTGTTTTACAGTGTGTGGTATTATTATATTCAGGTGCGCAGTGTTTGGTGCTATTATATTTAGGGATACAGTATGTGGCACCATGATAACTTTATTTTCATTTATAGGTGTGGAAATGTTGGAAAAGTGAGGAGTCGAAGACATCTGAGTGGCAAATTCTGCAGAAATCAGTCATGGCCGGGAGAAGTCGTCATGTGCTCTGAACCGGATGGAGAAGAAAAGAGGAAAAAAGCTACTAGAATCTGAGACGTCGTCACATGTGAGTCACTAGATTTATAGAGAATCTGTCACCTCTCCTGACATGTTTATTATAGGAAATCCTTGTATTTCACAAAAAGTCTTTCTGCAGTCCAGGACTGATAGACAATTCCCCTTGTCAGGAGGATGTGTCCCTGCACAGTGTGATACTGTCAGTATGTAGGGACACAGCCCTGTGACAAGGGGAATCCGTAACACCCATTTGTTAATGCTTGCCCAAAAGGTAGTGTTAAGAATAGTTACAGCGTGGCAGGGCGGCGATGCGCAAGGGGGGCCCAAATTTGGGTAACAGCCCAGGGCCTATCGTCTACTTAATCCGCCACTGGGTGTGACGCTGTCTCTGTAAGAAAGAGGCCATGTTTTTCCAATACAGTACATCCTCTTTTAGTCATATTGTCTCTGAGGAGTTCCGTTTTAGGTTTTTCTTTCCTAGACCCATGCAGCATGCGGGTGGTGAGGGGCTGTTTACGGCGCAACATGTAATTGGTTGTTGTGCAGTTGCGCACTTCTCTCTTCCGGATGTCGTGTTCAGCGCTACTGAATGCAGCATACAGACTACTCCCTTTTAGACTGCACTCGTCTTTCTGGAGTTTGCAGCGCACGCCTGTATTAGCTCTTTTACTGTAGTAAAGAGATGGCACTATTTACCTTGTCACAGGATAGGCCAGTTGCAGTATGCCGTTGCAATCTCCCTTGAGTGCATAACCAGCATTAGCATGCCTAAGGAAGATGGTGAGATGCCATACATATACAGGATGCAATTTCTGATTTAAATTCAGTTTTTTTTAGATTGATGTCTTCCTTCTAATTTTTTTCCAGTTTGTTAGGAACAGCTGACATACAGAAACCTCCCTCCCAGCTGGCTCTAGCATTATCATGCCCAAGTCTATTGCTGAAAGCCAGTGAAAACACTATTCCAACTGTCCCAGGTTAGGCCGGTTGCTTTATGCCATCTCACCTCCAGGTGTGTTAGCACAAGGTTAAAATCTTGGTATCTAATGTTCTAATCTTAAAAAACCCCAAAAAACAGACAAATTTGCCATTTTAATTTCATTTTTTCACTTGCCTTGTTTTTTTATTATTTCTTTTTTATTTATTATTTTTTATAATTTTAATATATTTTTTATTATTATTTTTTTACTTTTTGTTTGGAGATTTGCCATGTATGTACACATTGAGCCCCCAGGCATGCATTGGGTCTCTATCTGTGCATGCTTGACATACTTCAAGCAAGTTAGATATAGATGACCCTCCCGAGGATATATATGGTCGACAGTTGGAATTGTGGGGGTCACTCTGTATGGGATGACCTCAATGGGGACTAGTGATTAAGTATACACTAATGGTTATTGTGTTCCGTGGACAGTGGGTTTCGCTCCATACAGGATGAGCATTTACTATTGATATTATAATTTTACATCTTTTGCTTTTACTATATATTGTATATTCCTATGTATGATGTGGGGACTAATAATTTAGTTTTGCTTGCACTGTTTATCATCGGTGCCATCATCCAACATGGCTGCAGCCGATCTATGGATGAAGTGCGCATGCGGGTGGTGAGGGGCTGTTTACGGTGCAACATGTAATTGGTTGTTGTGCAGTTGCGCACTTCTCTCTTCCGGATGTCGTGTTCAGCGCTACTGAGTTGCCGTCTCCCCTCTCGCATGCTCCAACAGACATCTTCATAATTAGGTAACAGGGTCATATTTAATTTAATTTCAGCTGCGTGCTGACTATTTAAGTCTTCCTACTACACTGATCCAACACCCCCTGACGAAGCCAGGTGCGAAACGCGCATTGGGGTGTTGGACAGTGTATAGGCAGTTACGATGGCTTATGGTAAGTGAGGTCCTGTGTGATATATGGTCTCAGTTTTGATAAATACTTGTGTTGACATCGTAATGGTATAACCGTGGCTCTATTTTTGGAATAACTGATGTGCACATAGTGTTTGTATATATCCAAGGTAATACAAGGTATGTTTTGATATTTGGAAATATTGACCTGTGTTACCACCAAATATGCCCTGCCTTATGTTATACACTGTCCTCTTTTTGTACTTTGTGCACATGTGTTTTTATGGGTGTTTTTTAAACGGTATGTACAACTGTTTTTGTGTCTTAATAAAGATTTTGTATTTTTCTCTACAAATCGATGGACATTTTTCATTATAGCATTTAGGGTAGAACTTGTGGATACTGACTGTAAACATTCTCCTCTGTATTCAGGTTCAGTGGAAGCTTCCCTTAAAGAGGCTCTGTCACCAGATTTTGCAACCCCTATCTCGTATTGCAGCAGATCGAGGCTGCAATGTAGATAAGAGTAACGTTTTTCTTTTTTTTAAACGAACATTTTTGGCCAAGTTATGACCATTTTTATATTTATGCAAATGAGGCTTTCTAAAGTACAACTGGGCGTGTTTAAAGTTATGTACAACTGGGCGTGTATTGTGTATGTACTTCTGGGCGTTTTTACTTGTTTTACTAGCTGGGCGTTGTGAATGGAAGTGTATGATGCTGACGAATCAGCATCATCCACTTCTCTTCGTTAACACCCAGCTTCTGGCAGTGCACAGACACACAGCGTGTTCTCGAGAGATCACGCTGTGACGTCACTCACTTCCTGCCCCAGGTCCTGCATCGTGTCGGACGAGCGAGGACACATCGGCACCAGAGGCTACATTTGATTCTGCAGCAGCATCGGCGTTTGCAGGTAAGTCGATGTAGCTACTTACCTGCAAACGCTGATGCTGCTACAGAACCAACTGTAGCCTCTGGTGCCGGTGTCCTCGCTCGTCCGACACGATGCAGGACCTGGGGCAGGAAGTGAGTGACGTCACAGCGTGATCTCTCGAGAACACGCTGTGTCTGTGCACTGCCAGAAGCTGGGTGTTAACGAAGAGAAGTGGATGATGCTGATTCGTCAGCATCATACACTTCTATTCACAACGCCCAGCTAGTAAAAGAAGTAAAAACGCCCAGATGTAACGAACACAATACACGCCCAGTTGTACTTTAACTTTAAACACGCCCAGTTGTACTTTAGAAAGCCTCATTTGCATAAATATAAAAATGGTCAGAACTTGGCCAAAAATGCTCGTTTAAAAAAAACAAAACGTTACTCTTATCTACATTGCAGCGCCGATCTGCTGCAATAGCAGATAGGGGTTGCAAAATCTGGTGACAGAGCCTCTTTAAGGCCTATTTGCACAGGCCAATATTTGTCCGAAAGAGCGTTTTTATGAGTTCCCAATTATTGAGCGGAGTAAACAGGGCAGTGATTGGCTGACAAACAAGCAATTGCTCCTTCTTCAACTGATCACTTTGTTTGTGTTGCCTGTAAAATCATCGTTGTTGGCAGCACATCTTCTTGTGTAAATAGGGGATGTATTGCCGACAATGATGCAAACAGATAGGAACTGAACAATCGTAATAATGATTTTTCGTCCCCATACGGAAAGCATTAGCCCATGTGAAAGAACCTGTTAATGAGCTCCGATCGACTTGTTATATCATCGATGAGCGCTTGTTATTGGCAGAAATCTGCCCGTGTGAACCAGCCTTTACTCTTCCCAGTAAACAGACTGTTGTCTCTAGTGATCCTGCAGCTGCATCCTCTCTCAGATGTCACACAGCAGGCTGCAGTGACTGAGAAGAACAAGCTCAGCAGCAACCGGAAGAAAGGGAGAATTGAGACATTCCAGTCTTGAATGAAGGGGAAAACAATCTTAGGGGGTGGGGGTGATGGAGAATGTAATATTTGCCAATATTCAGTTTGCTGTTATGAGACAGTTATCACAATGCAGAAGGGAGGGGGTATTTGCGGCAACACCCACTTGAACGGAACACTGTCGGGATTGCAAAAAACAAACAAACAAACAAACAAACAAACAAACAAACAAACAAACAAACAAACAAATCAAATGAAAGTATCGATTAAATGACAGAACCCTTGTACAACGGAGACAAACTGAAACCATTTACACCGGATCCGTCACCATTGAAATCAATGGTGATGGAAACGGAAACCTATGGTTTCCGTTTGTGTCAGTCATGGCTCCGTTCTGACGGAAAGCTCAGACAAAATATTGGAACGGAGCCCTGACGCAGATGTGAATGCAGCCTAATCTTGACAAAATCATGTGGCCACAAGTTTTAAAAGACGCTCCTGTTGTTCGTGGGCTATACATCTACAGTACTTTGGCATTAGTATGCAAGGTTTTTGGGACACACAGGGTTAGTTTTGTGTATGTGCCGGCCCCCTGCGGTCACTGAGACAAGAGGTCTATAAAAGAGGCGGTTACAGTTAGGTCTGAAGGACTTTAGTTGCAGATTCTACATCATGAAGAGCTCTTTTGTTCTGCTGTGGCTCTTACCATGCGTAATTTGTGGAGCTAAACTGCTAACACCACGTGAGACGCTTGTAATATTACTCTCTGCTTTATGGGGTTGTTAAGAATTGCTCAATATTTGTAAATTGTTCATATTTTTGCACATTTTCTTTAATGAAATCTGTGTTTGCAGCTTTCCTTTTAATATTTAACAGCCATGTCAGCCTTTGAACCCAATTGTTTTTTAAATAAATTAATGTTAACACCTGTTTCCCTATTATAATATCTTTACATGCTTTTCAGGTAGTGACACGGGGGGGGGGGGGGGGTAGAATAGATAGGGGGGGGGTTTGTTGGTGTTTTCTAGGGTCTCATAATTTACTACTACTATTTGTGTAATAATGGTATTACATGACATGATGTTTTGTAAATTATTTAACTCCTTAACGACCACCCACCGTCTTTAGACGGCAGGCGGTGCAGGTGCTTCGTCTACAGCGATGTCTTTTGGCTGCTGAAAGGCTGAGAGGTAAAATCGGAAAAATGTAGCCGGTCAAAAAGGCCTTTTAGAGGAAAAATGGGAAAAGGGGGATTTTTTTTAACTTTTAATATTTTTTTATTTTTTGTACACTACTAAAAACGTTATTTAACTATTTTTGGGATTTTTTATTATTCCCCCGAGAGGATTAATTTTATTTTGTATAAGGCCTAATGCATACAACTGTAGTGGTGTTGTGGGCCGCAGAAGCACAGATTTGTTGCAGTCCATTCATCCGCAAAAAAACGTTTGTTGTGCATCCGTGTGTCATCAAGATTCACAGAACCGCAAATAAAAAATTTGATGTCACCAGTTTGTGAAGCCGCAAATCCAGACTTGACCTGAGTTTTTGCGGCCCAAATTCGCAGCCCCAGCACGTGAAAACCATGGGGCCATATAAATAAATTAGTCCGCAATTTATCTACAAAAATGCGGATGAATTATGGACACAAAAGCATGGTCGTGCAAGGTCACGCAAGGCTGCTTTCAGACGTCAGTAATACGGGCGCATTTTAATGTCCATTTTATGGCTATAATACCTGGTCTTCCCACAAGTCTACCAAACTGGATTTATAACAACATAGGAGCCTATGATGATCAAAGTCCAGTTCAGTACAACTGTGGGAGGTCTGGGTATTGCGGTATTAGTCTGGGTTCAACTGTTGGAGGTCATCAGTAATACTGGCGCTAAAATGCGCCCATATTATTGATGTCTGAAAGCAGCCTAATGTTGTATTTTACACATTTTAAAGTGCAATTTTGTCTCCATATTAGTGACATCTTCATGAATTAGTTAAAAAAAAGATATATTTTGAATATTTTATAGCTGAATTGTTTGTTCTTTTTTACAATGTTAGTTCATGCTTCAGTTTTCCGATTTGTAATTATTACAAATTATTATTACTAATACATTTATAATTGATTTATGTATTTATCATTTTTTGGATATAATAGTCTTTATGACCATAATGTTAAATCCATAGTTACCATAAAATACCAGGTATAATGTCACATAAAATGGTGTTTCATAGTGTTTCATGTAATGATAGCCATTGTGTTAAAAACACTTAAAGGTAATGTGTCGCTAGAATTTTTTTTTTTTTTTTAGTTAAACAGTTAGTGTATAAATGATTAAACATTCTTCTAATTTTTTAAATTTTTTTACGAGTCAGGAAATATTATAAATTAGATTCTAATTTATAACATTTCCCAGTGCTGGTCACTAGATGGAGCAATTCCCAAAATTGCAGCATTGGCATGTGGTAAAGCAACCACATTGCTTTATGCTGCAAAATTTGAGAATACACACTCGCTCTAGTGAGCTCACAGAATCCCCCCTCCTTTATCCTGGCTAATGCCAGGAGAAAGGAGGGTATTGAACGGTCAAACCTCCTACACTGTGTGTCGCCATTTTTTGAGCTAACACACAGTGTAGTAGGTTTACATACAGTAGTAATCACACACTAAAACACGTACATACACACACAGACCTAACTTACCTGCTCCTGCCGCCGCCGCTCCCTCCGGTCCGTCCGCTCCCTCCGCTCCTCGTGCTTGCTTCAGAACACAGTCTGGAAGCCGCGACCGGAAGTAGTAATCTTACTATTCCGGTCCACAAGAAAATGGCGCCGGACGTCGCTCGGCCGAAGATTTTCAATTTTGACTGTGTGGGAGCGGTGCATGCGCTGTTCCCACACAGACGGCGTACAGCATAGTGGATGGAACGGGCCCCGTTCGCATTTACTATGGGGCTGTATCGACACATACAGAGATGGAAAAAAAAATGGCAGCCCCCATAGAGAAGAAAAAGTTAAAAAATAAATAAAAGTAAAACACAAACATACAAATAAATAAAACATTTTTTAATACAATACTAAAAGCAAATTGATATAAAAAAATTTTTTTTCGCGACACTCGTCCTTTAATTGTTAAACTGGGAAAGAGATCTAGGCTTAAATTTTACGACTCAACAAAAAGACCGTTTATACACCATGACTCATAAATCTTCCATGGAAAGTAGATTCCAGGAGGCAGGATTTTATATTTTGCCGCCGTGGTACAGCGTGCCTTCCAGGTTGCACACTTTTATACCTGCTGTCTCCCCTTTGTGTTGGAGATGTGTAGAACACAGACGCGTAGCTAGGGGTTTAGCACGGGGGGGACACATCTGAGTGGGTCCCAACCCAGTGGGCCGCCCACACAGTATAATGACTCCTTAGTATGCTCCACATAGTATAATGCTCCTATAGCTGCCCCACAAACTATAATGCCCCTATGGTTGCCCCCGCACAGAGTAATGCTCCCATAGCTGCCCCCACATTGTATAACTGGTTCCTGACCGCTGGCTGTGTTTTTACGGCCAGCGGTCAGGGTCCTTAAAACCCGCGCCATATAATTTTTACGGCGCAGGTTTTTGAATGTTGGGTCTCTGGCTGTCAGTGACTGCTGGGGACCCTGAGGAGAAGATAGAAGCAGCTTCCGCTGCTTCTGTCTTCTCCGATCCGCTGTGTATAGGAATAGAGGTAGCGGCCGCTCCGCTGCCTCTATTGGTCCCGGTGTTCATGTGACTGGTCACATGATCGCCGGGTGCTGTTAGTGACAGATTGCTGCTGGGTCTTACTAGACCCAGCACAGCCCTATTAGTGACGATCGTCACTATAAAAGGGCTGATTTCCCCTGTAACTGGGGCTGCTGTGCAGCTGCAATTACAGTGGAAAAGCATGGTGTAAAAATAAATAAATATATATATACAGTTCCCCAAAGGTCTTTTTTGACCTCTGAGGGACAGACCATAGTAATAAAAAAATAAAGGTAAAGTAAAGTCTAAATTTTTTTTATAATAAATACACATAAAATACCCACCCCCAAAAAAATGTTCTCCCCCCCGCCAATCATTGTCGTAACGCTAGCCCGCACCCAATTACCCTAATATAGACATGTAATATATTTAAATTTACGGTAAACAATGACGATCACAAATAAAAGGTCTATTTTAGGGTAAAACTATGTTATTACCCAAAAAAAAATAGCTGAGAAGTAAAAAAGATTATTTTTTTTACTATTATTTTCAAACTTTAAGAATAAAAATCCTGAAATAGCAAAAAGGATGTGTATAAAAATGATAAAAAAAAGAAACCTGCATTGTCTAAGGAAAAAACATAAATCACGTCCCCCACATATTATAATAACCTCTTAGTGGCCCCGCAGTATAATAGACCTTCACATAGTATAATGCCCCTATAGCTGCCCCCACACAGGATAATGCCCCGTATAGCTGTCCCACACAGTATAATGCCCATATAGTGCCTCTCACACAGTATAATGCCCCATAGCTGCCCCACACAGTATAATGCACCCTTAGCTTCCCACATGCAGCATAATATCCCCATAGCTGCCCCATATAGTATAATGCCCTCATAGCTGCCCCCACATAGTATAATGCCCCCACAACTGCCCTCATACAGTGTAATGCCCCCATAGCTGCCCCATACAGTATAATGCCCCATAGCTGCGCCATACAGTATAATGCCCCCATAGCTGCCCCCACATTGTATAATGCCCCCATAGCTGCCCTCATACGGTATAATGCCCCCATAACTGCCCTCATACAGTATAATGCCCCGATAGCTGCCCTATACAGTATAATGCCTCCAAAAGTTGCCCAAATACAGTAAACTTCCTTATATACAACGAAGCCAAGCTGCAGTCACTAATCATAGCTGTATCCTGGTACAGATGGTCTACTCTGTTAAAATAAATGAACTATTTTTTGAACAGTTATGTGTCAATAACACTTTTATACTTTGGGTGACAGAGAAACCTCCTCGAGCATCACAGTTTGCTGTCACTAATGATGAGATTCAGAACCTGTCTGAGCAGCTGTACGTGGATGATGTAAACAGAGCTGCCAATGGTGACATTATCCTGAACCTTCAGCACAAGGTAACCAGCTCCCAGACTGGCACAGGGTCTGACTTTTCCAGCCAAAAGTAAGTTGACAACATGGTCCTTTGTACTACACATATAGTAGGTGTATAGCTATATATGCATTGTTTCTTATCTATGTTTCTATACTATTTCCTTTTAGACCAGAGAGACAGGTCAGGACATACACAGTTCCTCTATCAAATCCACGCTAGCCAATATGAAAGCATTCTATGTAAAAATATACCAGTATTGTAATTAAATTAAAGCAAATAAATCAACGATAAAAGAGGGAACACAGGCACTCCATTCAGCCATTATATTTAAACCACCTGCCTAATATTGTGTAGGTCCCCCATGCCACCAACAGCTCTGACCTGAGGCATGGACTCTACAAGACCTCTGCAGGTGTCCTTTAGTATCTGGCACCAAGACGTTAGCAGGAGATCCTTTGAGTCCTGTAAGTTGTGAGGTGGGACCTACAAGTATCAGACTTGTTTTTCCAACACATCCCACAGAAGATCGATCAGATTGAGAGCTGAAAAATTTGCAGGCCACGTGAACACCTTAAACTCTTTCTCATGTTCCTCAAACCATTCCTGAACAATTTTTGCAGTGTGGCAAGGTGCATTATCCTGCTGAAAGAGGCCACTGCCATCAGGGAATACCACTGCAATGAAGGGGTTGACTTGTTCTGCAACAATGTTTAGGTGGGTAGGTAGGAACCAAGGTTTCGCAGCAGACCACGGCCTAGAACATCTCACTACCTCCACAGTACATCTCTTCTGCAGGTAGATGACACACATGCACCGTCCACATGATGTAAAAGATAATGTGATTTATCAGATCATTTACACCCATTGTATGCATTTGTGGTATCTTTTCTGCCACCAGCATCACTGTGCAGCTGAGCCTAAAACTTCCATGTGTAGTACTGTAGGGCTGAATCCTACCGGGAATTACGTATGCAAAATCGTAAAGTCATGTCTTTGGATAATATAAGTTCTTGTCTGTATAAATCCTATTCTTGTTGTCCTGAGTGTATTTATGCCCCACTAATTAAAGTCTCATTTTCCACCCTTAGGCTTTTTGGCTATGTCAATGAAGCCAAACTGTTTACCCGTCCAACTTTTTCCCGACTCATCTCTTTACTGGACAATTATGTTAAGAACACAGGGACTGCAGAATCTGTCAGCAACGAAGAGATCCAAGAACAAAATGCTTTTCTATATGAAGTATTCCAAACTACTGTCACAAAAAAACTTTCCAGTTTTTTAATCTCAAAAGGTACACCAAAGCTTTGATTCAATCGTAGCACCATGTATTACATCAGGGAAAATTAGAATGAACTTCTTCCATATATACCTGAATAGTGTTCCCTTCTTTGCACAGCAGCAGCCCATGTGACAGCCAAGTGACAATTATCTTTGTGCTTTGGTTGCGGTGCAATGTGGTGGTCACCTGGCTAAGGAGAGCAGCACATACCTTTACATGTAGAATGATGTAGGTACAGATAGTACTGCCTCTAGTCTCTCCCTGTGTGGTGTCATGCTATAGCATCGCAGTTATTTATACTCATAGCACATTTAGAAATACTTGTTAAAGGGAAACTCTGCCGCGTATGACTGCCCCCTATTGTTAAAAATCCTAGTGTTTAGCTAACTAAAGTAGTTCCCCATGACAAGTGATCATATGCTTATTTTCCCTTTTACATTTCTTAAAACTGTGCGTCCTGTGTAGATTTCTTAATTTGCGTCTATTTGAGAATTTTCATTTGTATTTTCAACAATGGCATTTATGAATAAATACATTTAAATAGACCTTATATGTTATGGG
This sequence comes from Rhinoderma darwinii, assembly GCF_050947455.1. Taxonomy (NCBI): domain Eukaryota; kingdom Metazoa; phylum Chordata; class Amphibia; order Anura; family Rhinodermatidae; genus Rhinoderma; species Rhinoderma darwinii. Next base: position 98,927,989 of record NC_134688.1, read on the forward strand.
CATAGACAGATTTCTCTTTGTGCCACTACTGATATGTTACGTAGTTACATAGTATGGTTGAAAAAAGATAGATGTCAATCAAGTTGAACCAGGGAAAGGGAGAGGATATGGATAAGGTAAGGGGTAGGGGTAAATTGTATTACTTTGTTTCCCCTTTTTCATCTAGAGGGAGACAAAATTAAACCCATTCGGGTATGAGCCAATCTGCCATAAAAGGGAAATAATTCTTTCCTTAGGGACCCACCTTATAGAGGTTGCCTTGTCGTGGCAGGTGGGCTCACACAATTTGATCAAAATGTGAGCTAAGAATCTCACTATTGTAAGTAGATTGAGCAGCAATGCATATTTATTTCGTGTTTTGGGACCCGCACCTATATCTAGAACTGACAGCAGAATCCAGGCGGAGACCAGTGGAGAGATGGACACGGTTGTGCGCAGCTCTCTCTATTCTGTTGTATGGTTGTTATTGGAAACAACTGCTCGGCTGTTTCCGTAACACCCATTGAACAGAATGGAGAGAGATGCGCACACGCGTGACCCTCTCTCCACTGGTCTCCGTCTGGATTCTGCGGTCAGTTCTAGATATAGGTACGGGTCCCAGAGCTGGTTCCCGCATCTGTCAGACATTTTTGGTATTTCCTGTGGATATGCCATAAATGTCTAAGATGGTAAAAATTCCTTTAAGTTATACGGTCTGCAGAGCGCTCGTGTAGGACTGGTGTCTACCACTATATTGTTACTATGTGGTGGTAATATTGGTCTTTGGTTTACTACACACATTCTATTGCACTATTAAAAGTAATCGCATTATTTCTATATAGCTGATGGGTGTGCCCAAAGAATTATTTCCTCTGGTGTGCCCAAGGTACTCCAGTCCAACACTGCATGTGGATTATTAGTAGCCAGGTGCATAACCTTACATGTATCTACAATGAATCTAATTCACCTAATAGATTCCCAAACACTCAGTGTGTCCAAGTCGGCCCGTAACATAGAAATATCTTGTTATACTACATATCTTGGTGTCATCTGCAAAAATAGAAGCCTTGCTTTTAATCCAATCTTCTATATGATTGATAAACAATTTAAATAATAGCGGGCACAGAACTGAACCTTGGGGTACACCACTTATAACCGTTATCTTGGGAAATAACATTAACAATGGCGAGTCTTACTTCGTGCAATGTCTGACATATTGTGTTGATGAACAGGTTATTACACATCAGTTGAGAGCTTTGAGAGAGACCTGCGGGAAATGTGGTTTGGACTATACACACGCTCAAAAGGTTCCTTGGACTCTTCAGGCTTTGAACATGTCTTCCATGGTAAGATAAATATTCCAAACACATATAAACGCAATTCCAACGACAGATACCAAGAAAATTACAGGATAAGAAAGGCTTGTTAATGAGCTTATGACTGAAATTAAATGAAAAGCTGAAATTACAAAGACCACACGCTGTCCAGGCATGGGCAAGCAGCATCCAGAAAGCCGTCATGTATCTATTTTTGTGTGTGTGTGTATTTTATATTTATTTAATATGGGTGACGTTTTATTATTGCACCAATAAATTATTAGAAATCATAACTATTAGGTGATCAATGTTTTCTGTACGCAGGTGAAATCCACAAAGGAAAAATATCAGGATTTCATAGCTGGGTGCATCTTTATCTGATGGAGAAGGCTGGTCAGATTAACTATCTCAGCTACAGTTCAGATGGACCGGTAGGTTTGATACATCTGTCACTAGTTAGTTGGTGATAATAGTTATACCGTTGCCTTCGGGGTCGTAGATGTTTCACGGTTTACTTTACAAATATTCAACAATATTGAAACTAGTCTGTAGAAGCCTTTGGCTACATAGTGGACTTTGCCAGATATAACCCCCCGCAGACACTACCATCCATAGTGTCGGATTGTCCCAACGCAACAAAGATGTGACGTGCTGCATTTCCATCCAATGAGGCGGTTGATCTACCACTGCAGTCTGATATTTTGCTCACTAGACAAGTTCTTACGTTTGTTAACTGCAGGAAACACAGCAGACAGCAATGTGACGCCATAACTATGATGGGGGCAATCTACGGTATAGCCCAAGTCTAACATTAACTAGCCTACATTTCCATAGTGAAAATTTCAAAGTAGAATATATAATAATGATATCAATGTTTATTTATATATCGCCAACATATTCCGCTGCACTTTACAATTAGGAAAGTAACAAACAGAAAAATTACAAGTATTCAAAACAAATGAACAAATAATGAGAAAAAATGAGCCCATCATAATAATAATAATAATAATAATAATAATAATAATAATAATAATATCAATAATAATAACAACAACAATAATAATAATAATAATAATAATAATAATAATAATAATGTTTTAAAAAGGTATTTTGACCAATTATCTTCAGTAGGAAGAAGAAAACATCTATGAAAAGTTTCCTTTTATCCTCTGTTGGGATCTATTTTAAGGGAGCATGAACCTTATATGTAAGTTCACATACGGCAGATTTGTTGTAGAAATTTCTGCGACTGGAAATCTGTTCCGTACATCACGGGGTTGATTGTACAGCATGTACATGGTTTTCAGGTGATTTCTGCAAGAAGAATCATTCGTTTCCATGTGTGCTAATAGTGTAAATAATGAATAGTAATTTGCATTTCAGTGGCTGAATTATTGTACCTAGACAGCAACGATGCACCAATGTAATTAAACAGTGAGTCAGAACTGGCACAAAAATGTGTGCCGTCGTCCCATGGATGTAGTTAGCATAAACACCACTATGTGGCGATATTTGAACAGGATGAATTGGTTTCATCACACTAAATAGAGAATTAGACTTTTGGGAATGGTCACGGTGAGCACTACAAATACCAGAAGCACTAGAACCTTAAATACATTTTTTAATACCCGCATGTAATTACCAGAAGTTAGAGGTTTATATCATTCATTTATATTTACATCAGGCACAGTGCCCTCTTTAATTATTCCGTTTACGCCTGATTTTGTTGGAAATTGCACAGGTTAAAAAGTTGCATTTAAATTCACAACATTTGCCTTCTCACACCAACAACAAATGTGGGATGGTCAATCTGTAAGGGTAAGTTCACACTACCGTTATGTTCCGTTTAGGGCTCTTCCGTCAGAGGAAGAGATGAACGAGACTCCAAACAGAAATCGCTTCCGTTTGAATTATTATTGGTTTCAATAGTAATTCTTTAGTTTCAGATGCATTCCCTTTGCATTCACTAAGCACTTTTGCTTCCGCGAAAAAAAAACGTAAACCTAGCGAATGGAGGCAAGCTAAATGCATCTGACAAAAGAATTACCATTGAAATCAATGGTAATTCAAACAGAAGTGATGCTTTCCGTTTGGACTCTCGTTCATCTCTTCCGTTTAGAGCCCTAAATGGAACATAATGGTAGTGTGAACTTAGCCTAAGTGTGCATTAAAAGGTACGTCCACATGTAGATTAAAAACTGTGGATTTTCCGCAACGGAATTAATTGCGGAAAATCTGCAGCGTAATACAGTAGCTGCGAGTGGATCAGATTTGAACAAACCTCATCCACATGATGCATAAAAAATTTGCTGAATAACCATTCATAAATTGACCTGCGGTGCAGTTTTTTTAAATTTGCAGCAAGTAAATTTATGCTTCGGAATCACTACTTTTCTGGTATTTGCCAATTTAATTCAATGGAGGGGTAAAAGCTGCAACAAATAGCAGATGTTCCGGTTTTTGCCGCTGCAAAAATTGCAACTCGGAAAAAAAAAAGCTTATACTTACCCAGAGCTCTAAACTTTTCCGTCTAGGCCGGCCTCCTGGGATGATATTTCATCCCATGTGACTACTGCAGCCAATCACAGGCTGCAGCAGTCACATAGGATGAAACGTCATCCCAGGAGGTCAGACTGCATGGACAACAGTGGAATGTGTCGCCATGGCTACGGAGACCGGGATTAGCATTAGTTGTTTGTTTTCACCCCCTGCTCCTGTTTCGACACTGCCCGCCAGTCTGTTCTTCTTCATATAGTAATAATTGTTGGCAAAAAAGTGCAGTTACAGAAAACTTGCTAAACAATTTAGTAGAATACGAACGGACTGTGTTATCCTTTTATCATGTAATGTTTGTTCTGATGTCATGTCTTTGTGTCTCCATAGTGGACCAGTTATCCTGATGTGTTCGCTTTCCAGTTTAAGTGGTCTACCTATTTGAAAACTGTTGGTTCTTTTTTTATTGGATCCAGTCCCGAGTTTGATATGGCAATGTACACCCTTTGCTATGTTACTCGTCCTGATAGTCTGTAAGTATTTTTTCAGCTGGTAATGACTATATGGTAGCTAATGGGCATCATTTTTTTTTATATACTTTATAGCCTACACTGCCCAGGTAGTATGTCTTTATTGTTATAGAGGGATCATAATAATCAGAATTCAGCATCTAAAAGATGATGACGCGGAAGTTAAGAGGACTTTATTTGGCTGGAGACCTGGATTTATAGGATGGCCCCAATTCTCTGGGCTTAAAGAGGCTCTGTCACCAGATTTTGCAACCCCTATCTGCTATTGCAGCAGATAGGCGCTGCAATGTAGATTACAGTAACGTTTTTATTTTTAAAAAACGAGCATTTTTGGCCAAGTTATGAGCATTTTTGTAGTTATGCAAATGAGGCTTGCAAAAGTTCAAGTGGGTGTGTTTAAAAGTAAAAGTCCAAGTGGGCGTGTATTATGTGCGTACATCGGGGCGTTTTTAATACTTTTACTAGCTGGGCGCTCTGAAGAGAAGTATCATCCACTTCTCTTCAGAACGCCCAGCTTCTGACAGTGCAGATCTGTGACGTCACTCACAGGTCCTGCATCGTGACGGCCACATCGGCACCAGAGGCTACAGTTGATTCTGCAGCAGCATCAGCGTTTGCAGGTAAGATCGACTTAACTGCAAACGCTGATGCTGCTGCAGAATCAACTGTAGCCTCTGGTGCCGATGTGGCCGTCACGATGCAGGACCTGTGAGTGACGTCACAGATCTGCACTGTCAGAAGCTGGGCGTTCTGAAGAGAAGAGGATGTTACTTCTCTTCAGAGCGCCCAGCTAGTGAAAGTATTAAACACGCCCCGATGTACGCACATAATACACGCCCACTTGGACTTTTACTTTTAAACACACCCACTTGGACTTTTGCAAGCCTCATTTGCATAACTACAAAAATGCTCATAACTTGGCCAAAAATGCTCGTTTTTTAAAAATAAAAACGTTACTGTAATCTACATTGCAGCGCCTATCTGCTGCAATAGCAGATAGGGGTTGCAAAATCTGGTGACAGAGCCTCTTTAACACACTGAGTAGATCATGCCTCCAATCCAATTATAGTCATATACCTTTAAAAGGGTTATCCCACATGTTAGGCGATATACGTCATAGAGGGATCCGCTGCTTTATCACTCAGAGCTCAGATCTACTACATCTAGCAGTGTCCAATCTGGTATATACTAGTTCTTCTCAATGAATTAGAATATCATAAAAAAGTTAATTTATTTGAGTAATTCATTCAAAAAGTGAAACTCCTTTATTATATACATTCATTACACGCAGAGTGATCTATTTCCAGCAGTTTTTTTTCTTTTAATGTTGAAGATTATGGCAAACAGTTAATGAAAACCCCAAATTTAGTAGATGACATGGCTCCCCAAACCATCACTGACTGTGGAAACTTCACACTGGACTGCAAGTAACTTGGATTGACGCCTCTCCACTCTTCTTCCAGACTCTGGGACCTGGATTTCCAAATGAAATGCAACATTTACTATCATCTGAAAACAGGACTTTGGACCATTGAGCAACAGTGCTGGTCCACTGTGTGATATCAAGTCCAGAGTCAGGAAATTTTAGAGCACTTCATGCCTCCCTCTGCTGACAAGCTTTATGGAGATACTGATTTGATTTCGCAGCAGGACTTGGCACCTGCCCACACTGCCAAAAGTACCAATACCTGGTGTAATAACCACAGTATCACTGTTCTTGATTGGCCAGCAAACTTGCCTGACCTAAACCCCATAGAGAATCTATAGGGTATTGTCAAGAGGAAGATGAGACACCAGACCCAACAATGCAGACAAGCTGAAGGCCGCTATCAAAGCAACCTGGGCTTCCATAACACCTCAGCAGTGCCACAGGCTGATCGCCTCCATGCCACGCCGCATTGATAAAACCTCAGCAGTGCCACAGGCTGATCACCTCCATGCCATACCGCATTGATGCAGTAATTCATGCAAAAGGAGACCCGGCCAAGTATTGAGGACATATACTGGACATACTTTTCAGTAGGCCAACATTTCGGTATTAAAAATCATTGTTGAAATTGGGCTTATATAATATTCTAATTTTATGAGGGACTACATTTTGGGTTTTCATTAACCGTTAATCAGAATCAGCAAGATTAGAAGATAAAAAATGCTGGAAATAGATCACTCTGTGTGTAATGAATCTAGATAATATATGAGTTTCACTTTTTGAATTGAATTACTGAAATAAATTAACTTCTTTATAATATTCTAAATCATTGAGAAGGAATAATATTATATAGTCACCTATTGATTTGAAAGGACGTCCACTGCTCATTGAGTAAAGTTTCAGCAGTCGGACCTGTGGTGATCAGCTGATCAACTGATGTCAGGAGCAGCTTTCGTATAAGCAAGGGTTCTCCAGATAAAACCCACTTTGAGGTCGATCCAGCAATTGGGAAATCACTAGGTTTAAATGATATGTATTAATAGAATATATTCTCTGAAGCTTGGTAGACAATGGATATAGATGACAAACCTCCTGAAGGTGGATGGACCTATTCATCCACTGATTCTCCTCCGTTTTCACTATACAAGACCATTAGATTTTGCAGAGATCCTTACCATATGACAGTGGGGTAATCAATAAGTCTGGCATACAAGGTTTCCTAACATTTTTTTTCTGATGAAAGCCAATGACAATGAGTGAGATGAACCATATAGAGCAGGGGTCACCAACCTCTTATACACTGTTAGCCACATTTAACTATGAGCGGCGGTTAGGAGCCAAATTTAACTAAAAAATTTTGAAAATGTGGAGAGACAAGAAATAATGAAATTTCAAAACTACATTTGTAAATCAATATTCAAGTGTGAAATTCTAACAAAGTTGTATTACATTTTTGGTTTTAATTGCTTCTACCTTTATTCATTTATTACTGTTTTCTTTCAGGTGTACTGTAAAATTGGGTGGTGCTACTCTTAAAATCCAAACCTACAGTTGGCCCAACTCATCCTACGGAAATGGAAAAAGATTTCTAGCATCTTCTTACCCAAACATTTAGAGTTAGTGTTTGATTCATGCAAATAATGCTTCATAGGAAAATTTGAGCAAAACGCTTTTTAACAAATGTAGGTAAATGATTACAGAACTTTGATAAATGTATCATTTAATAAATTGATGAGTCACAGCAAACTGAAATTTCTATCTCTGCATACTTTTATAGGTAGTACAATTATTTTAATCTGGTATCTATAATCCCAAAAATGTGACAATCCAGCACTTGCTTACATTATATATATATATATATATATATATATATATATATATATATATATATATATATATATATATATATATAAAATCCAAAAAAATGAAGAAGCAGCACTCCAAGGAAATTGGTGAAAAAAAGTGGTGTGTTTATTCACCCCAGGCAGGCAACGTTTCGATCCGTCTCTATGGGATCTTTGTCAAAGAATAAACACACCACTGTTTTTCACCAATTTCCTTGGAGTGCTGCCTCTTCATTTTTTGGGATTTCATTAACAAGGGTTCCTAGCCTCAACCTAGGAGGCCTGCACCCACTGCTGTTGCTGTGCTGCTTTACTCTTTTTCTCATTATATATATATATATATATATATATATATATATATATATATATATATGTATATAAAAAAATACGCAAACTATATAAACAAAAGTATCATTCAGCCCCATTGACACAGGTGTATAAAATCAAGCACCTAGCCATGCAGTTTGCCTTTATGATCATTTGTGGAAGAATGGGTTGTTCTAAAGAGCTCACTGAATTCCAGCGTGGTACTGTAATAGGTTGGCACTGTTGTAACAAGTTAGTTTGCGAAATTTCTTCACTTCAAGATATTCCACGATCAACTGTGAGTGATATTATTGCAGTGGAATGCAGTGATATTAAGTGGAAGTGTTTAGGTACCACAGCAACTCAGCCACAAAGTGGCAGATCACGTAAAGTTACAGAGCCAGGCCGACAAGTGCTGAGGCGCATAGTATATAAAAGTCGCCAACGCTCTGACAACTCAATAACTGCAAAGTTCCTAATGTCCTCTGGCATTAACATCAGCACAAAAACTGTGCGCGGGATGTACATGGTATGGGTTTCCATGGCTGAGCAGCTGCATGCAAGTCTTAAATCACCAAGCACAATGCCATCCGTTGGATGGATGGTGTAAAGCACGCTGCCACTGGACTCTAGAGCAATGAAAACGTGTTCTGTGGAGTGACAAGTCACAATATTCTATCTGGCAGTCTGATGGACTAATATGAGTTTGGGGGATACCAAGAGAATGTTACCTGCCTAACTACAGTGTGCCAACTGTAAAGTTTTATGGAGGGGGATAATGCTATGGCGTTGTAGTTCCAGTCACGGGAAATCTCAATGCTTTCGAATACTAAGACATTTTGGACAATTGAATGCTTGTAACTTTGTAGGAACAGTTTTTGGAAAGCACTTTTCTGTTCCAGCTCGACTGCGCCCCAATGCACAAAGAAAGGCCCATAAAAGCATGGATTGGGGAGTTTGGTGTGGAAGAACTTGAGTGGCCCGCATAAAGCACTGACCTAAACCTCATCCAACACCTTTGGGATGAACTAGAACAGAAATTGCGAGCCAGGCCCTCTCATCCGACATCGGTAATTGAACTCACAAATTAGAATGGGATGTCATGAAAGCTGTAGGTGTAATGTGTAGGTGTCCCGAAACTTGATAAATGGTACACATAGTGTGCAGCAGGATTTTTATGAGGCCTTTTCATTGTCAAACTCTGCCCTTCACCACTCGCCTTCACAAGTCATGATGCCACAGCTCATCATCACATTTTCCTACACTTCAATAGGTCAAAATATGGTAATGTATGAGTGGAAATTGCAGATGCATTGGCAATGATAAAGCATTGAAGAGTACTAAAGGCAGTAGGTAAAGAATATTTACTGAAATGTTGTGTGTGTAAGGGTGGGGGCCTGGGATGGTTTGTGTTGCGGCAAAGACGGTACGGAGACAGGAGAATTTTTGCAACTCAACTTGTCTAGGTTGGTGTTCATGGCACACCCTGCCACATCAGGAAAAACAACAACACTTCTCCATATGAGAGGCACAGCTCTTAGATATGGCTCAGGCGGGCGGATGACGACTTACTGGCACAACATCTCGAGTTTGTCACTTCTACAGCAACTCTCTTTATATCACAGCCAGGTTCCTTTTCTACCACCACAACACTTAACACAGCTTGGCAGGAACACCTCTGTTTTATAAAATAGATGCTGCTCCCAACGTCAGGATGTGGCGTAGCCATGCTGCCACTTCCTGGTATGGCAATGCAGATACAATATCGTCTAAGCCGTACATTCCGGCGCCAAATAATTTGGAACAGTCAGTGAACCAACCATCAAATGCCTGTACAAAATAAACGGTCACAACGTTACAGTGCAATAAACATAAATAGGACAATTAAGTAAACTGGCGGGACTGGCCACTCCTCTTGTAGTATGCCGCCTAGGGGGATAAAATGGCACACACAGAAAGCACAACAGCACACGATACAGTTGTTAAACGTGGATCTGAAGCTGTTTGCTAAGACCCTGGCTCATAGGATTACCCCCCTCCTCCATAATGTGATCCATTATGATCAGGTAGGCTTCATGCCCTTTTAGGGAAGCTCGGGATAATACCACAAGGGCAATTAACCGGATACAACACGCGGCTGCCTCGGCCCTGCCCACGGATGCGGAGAAGGCCTTCGACAGGGTCTGCTGGGACTTTATGCTTGCCACCTTGCGGCATATTGGGTTGGGCACTCGCATGATGCACTGGATTTCAGGTCGCTACTCCTCTCCCTCAGCCCGGGTTAAGGTCAATCATACTTTTTCGTCCCCCGCTCGCTATCTCTAACGGCACTAGGCAAGGTTGTCCCTTGTCTCCCTTAATTTTCATTTTGTGCCTGGAGCCCTTCCTGTGTCAGGTTTGCTCCAACTCAGACATAGCGGGTGTATTGCTAGGAGGACGATCCCATAAGGTCGCTGCGTATGCGGATGACCTGCTTTTCTTTCTCACCGCGCCCAGGATCTCTTTGCCCAATCTCCTGGCGGAGATGAGTAGATACTCGAAATTGTCCAACTTCAAAATTAATTATCAGAAGTCGGAGGCTCTAAATGTCTCGTTGCCGCAGTCTCTGGTGGAAGATCTGTCGGGTTCCTTCTCTTTCTAATGGGCTAGAGACTCGCTCAAGTATTTGGGGGTCCAGCTCTCCAGGGATCTATCTCGCCTTTACGCAGTTAACTACCCTCTCCTTCTTCAACGTGTAAGGAGCGATCTGGATTCCTGGACGAAGGGCAACTTTACTTGGTTCGGTAGGTGTGCAATTTTTAAAATGAATATACTGCCGCGGATCTTGTACCTCTTTCAGGCCCTGCCGATTCATATCCTCCGGACCTTCTTTCAAGCCCTGTTGTCCTTACTCCATAGATTCATATGGGTTGGGAAACCAGCCCGTATTGCCCGCTCCATGCTTTTTCGTTCCAGGTGTGAGGGCGAGGTGGGTTTTCCGGACTTCGTCTCTTATCATCAGGCCTCACACCTGTCATGGATTCTGGATTGGTTTCGGCACATGGAGGTTAAACAGTGGGTCTCGATGGATCAGTCCATGTTGGTAGTACCTCTGCAGGCTCTGCCATGGTTGGGCAGGGATACTACCCTATCGGCGCGGACACACCCGACGATTGGACCCACCTTGGTGGTTGCGTCCCGGCTCTTTCACCGGACCGAGATTTCTCCGTCTCCCTCCCCCTGTTCCCAGTCCTGGGCAATCCCGCATTCCCCCCTGGGGCAAGAAAGGGGTCCATTCCGGCGTTGGCTGTGGGCAGGTAAGGGGCACGCTGCGCATTTCTTACAAGGGGAGGTGTGGTTGACTGGCCCACAATTAGCTGCTCTGATAGACCCTCTTCCTTTTACCGCTTGACAGATGACTCAATTGCGACATTTCCTCATGTCCTTGCCTAACCCGTCTGCATATTCGCGGGATAGTTCCCCTTTTGAACTCCTTTGTACAGGCACGGGCACGTTGCATCACTCTCTGTCCAGGCTATATACTCTACTGATTTCCCCATCCAATCTTTCCACACCTTCCTACCTGCTCAGCTGGGAGAGAGACTTGGGCTTAACATTTACCGCAGAACATAAAGACCATTTGTTCACAATGACACATAAGTCCTCCATGGCTAGCAGGTTTCAGGAGGCGGGATTTAAGATCCTATCGCGTTGGTATAGAGTACCTTCCAGGTTGCATACAATGATTCCTGCGGTCTCACTGCTGTGTTGGAGATGTGGAGACCAGGTGGGCACAATTTTGCATATTTTCTGGGAGTGCCCGCGGCTGACAGATTTTTGGTCAGAGGTGTGGCATATCTCCTCCAAATTCATGGATTTCCACCTTCCGCATACACCGGCCTTCTTCCTGCTCCATCTGTGCGAGGCGCCATTATCTATGTATCGTCGCTCTGTTGTTCGCCATCTGGTGAATGCAGCTAGAGCTGTGGAGACAAACTAGCCCTCCGTCGATTGGTATGTGGTTCGGTAAGATCCAGGAGATTATGAGAATGGAGGATCTCACGGCATCCATGAGAGGGACCCATGCTAAGTTTCTTAAAACTTGGTATCATTGAGTCAGATTCCAATCTTCTGATCGAGTTCAGGAATATTATGGCTTCATGAATGTCATCCTGAGGCATAGGGGGCAGTGTGTGGTTTCTTTCCTCCCTTTCATCTTCCTGTCTTATCTTCTTTTGTGCTTTACTGTTTCCCTCTCTAATTTGTCTACCTACGGACCTTTGTGCATGGCTGCGGGTTCAGGGTGCATAGGGTGTCCGTTTCCATTATTGTGTCAGATGTGTTATTGTTCTTTTCCTTGCACTTAATGTGTAATTACACTGGCCTGCGAGCCGATGTTTGTGCTGCTCATGTTTGTACTATCGTGTCTAGGTTATTGGAAAACGGAAAATAAAAGAATTTATTAAAAAAAACAAAAAAAGAAAACAGCACACGATACAGGCACAGTGTATAGATGAATAAACATTTTGGCACATATACAAAATATACAAACTATACACTAAGGCAACGCAAAGTCCCCTTCACAGGTTGAGAATTATCCCCCTCACTCTTACAAGTCAATTTTTTGTTGTAATGCTGAAATAGTGTTCAACATTAAGGGCCTCATTCACACTTGCATATTTAAATTAGTATTTTACATCGGTATTCGTAAGCCAAAACCAGGAGTTTAAAACATGGAAAAGGGCAAATCTTTCCATTATACTTTTTTTCTTTTCTGTTTATTTTGAACTCTTGGCGGGACTTAAATACTGATGCAAAATACTGACCAAAATACAGCTGTGTGAAAGTGGCCTTAGAATAATTATCATCAAGAATAAATGAATACATTTTTATTACTTCAGGTCAACAGACTCTATTGATAATTTTTTCCAAGACTTTAATTGCCAAATGTGCTAATTTTTGGGCAACTTTTCTCCTTAGGGTATGTTAACACGCTTAACAAAAAACATCTGAAAATACGGAGCTGTTTTCAAGGGAAAAGAGCTCTTGATTTTCAGCCGTTTTTTTAAGCAACTCACGTTTTTTGCGGAATTTTTTACGGCCGTTTTTGGACCTGTTTTTCTATAGTCAATGAAAAACGGCTCCAAAATCGGCTTAAAGGGTGACGCAAAAAAAATATTTTTTATATCAATTTGCTTTTAGTGTTTTATTTAAAAAAAAATTATTTATTTGTGTGTTTGTGTTTAACTTTTTTTTATTTTCTAACTTTTTCTTCTCTATGGGGGGCTGCCATTTTTTTTTTCATCTCTGTATGTGTCGATTAACGACACATACAGACATGGAATACGGCACATACATCCCCATAGAGAATGCGAATGGGAGCCGTTCGCATTCACTATGGTGTACGCCGTCTGTGTGGGAAAGGCGCACACAGTCCAAATGGAAGGTCTTCGGCCGAGCAACATCCGGCGCCATTTTCTTGTGGACCGGAAGCCGCGGCCGGACAGTAAGATTAATACTTCCGGTCGCGGCTTCCGGACATGTGTTCTGAAGCAAGCACTAGGAGCGGAGGGAGCAGACGGAGCGGATGGACCAGAGGGAGCGGCGGCTGCAGGAGCAGGTAAGTTATGTCAGTGTTTGTTCGTGTTTTACTGTGTGATTACCACTGTATGTAAGCCTACTACACTGTGTATTCGCTCAAAAAATGGCGACACACAGTGTAGGAGGTTTGAACATTCAATCCCCTCCTTTCTCCTGGCACTAGCCAGGATAAAGGAGGTGGGGATTGTTTGGGGACGCTAGAGCGAGTGTGTCTTCTCAAATTTTGCAGCATAAAGCAATGTGGTTGCTTTGCCACATGCCAATGCTGCAATTTTGGGAATTGCTCCCTCTAGTGACCAGCACAGGGAAATGTTATAAATTAGAATCTAATTTATAATATTTCCTGACTCGTGAAAAAATTAAAAAAATGAGAACAATGTTTAATCATTTATACACTAACTGTTTAACTAAAAAAAAAAAAAAATGTCTAGCGACACATTCCCTTTAAGAAGTGACATCCACTTCTTTTTCACGGGTGGTTTTTAATGCAGCCGTTTTTAAAAACAGCTGCGTAAAAAAACGCCCTGTCGGAACAGAATGCAGTTTTTCCCATCTGGGCAGATGTTTGGAGGTGTTCCACTTTAGATTTTTCGGCCGTTTACGCCCCGAAAAATGGCCAAAAATAAGCCGTATGAACATACCCTTAGGGTGGATTCACACGTGACAGATTTTGTTGCAGAAATTTCTGTGACTGAAAATCAGTTCCATTATATCTGAACGGGGTTGTTTTGGAACAACCATGGACTTCTGCAGGTTCCATTCAGAAGAATGGAACAGATTTTTAGTCGCATAAACTTCTGCATTAACATCTGATGCGTGTGAATCCATCCTAACTCGTCAAGTTTAATGCAATATCTTTGTTAAACCCCTTGAAATAAAGCTGAAAGTCTCCACTTCAATCACATCTTCATGGCTTCATTTAGAATCCATTGTGGTGGTGTACAGAGGCAAAATAATAAAAATTGTCTTACTGTCCAAATAGTTCTGGACCCGACTGTTTTGACACTATGTGGCCAAAAGTATGTGAACAACTGACTATCACACCTGTATGAGCTTGTTGGACATTACATTATTTCCAAGACTATAATTACCAAATTTGCACATTTTGTTGTGTCTTTTCCTTTTACTTGTCAAGTTTAAAAATTGACGAGAGAAGTGGGCGTGGTCTCCCAGGAGATGTGGTTTCGGCCAAATTTATTTGTTGATATAAGGAGAAATAACATAAATTTATAACGCAAATCTACATCTGCTCACAGCAGATGTAGCAGACACTTTTTAGACCTACCTTGACAGTTTAGAAAAGTGTCCTGGAAAAGATTTACGGAGAGTTGTAAAATCCAAAACTTATAGATGTGCATTATTTTTGGCACAAAATATTGGTGTATATATACAATACGCCAGCCATGAGGACATATAAAAGAAATATGTATCTAACATGCCTGGAAAGCTGCACCAAATGTATTGTCATATTTTGATACATTTCACGCAATTTTTACCAAATTTGCAGTATCATAATTGAATGCATCCTGGAGCACAATAGATAAATATTCCCTGATCTCTTCATCAGCATTTACTAGAGTGGATGTAAAAAATAATGAGTGGTGAGAGAATTTAAATGTGTGGGAGAAGGCCGGCGAGGATGGAGTGAATGATAACGTTTCTATTTCTTGAACACCATGGTTGCTGCTGGTGATGGTTTTTGGAGATTGGGACCCCAGGGTTACTGTTACACTCCTGGTCAGAAGACTAACATTTATAGGACAACTAAGAAGATGTAAAGTATATTGTTCTGATGGAATAAAGCAAGGGAGAACAGAATCCTACGGCCAACTTATCCAAGAAAACAGGCAAAGACAGTATAACAAAGATGTTAATACCCAAGCCAGAAGAAGCCCAACTACTGAGGCTAAGGGTCGCAATGTAATTGTCCAACTAGTAGAACAGTGATTCAAGTGCATCCTATAATAGTTTTCTCATATATGAAACGAAAGCTTACAAATGTTTGGACAATGTCTAAATGCCTGATATTTCACTATGATGAATAATCATGTGCGCCTAGAGAAATACAAGCACAGAAGGCAGGGATCGCGGATAGAGAATCAGATAATGAGCCACACTGGACCAATTAAACAAACACAGCAAATCATATAGAAGACTGAAGGGTATGTACATGTAAAAAACTGACAGCTCTCATTACAGGTTTTCAAGAAGTCACAATGAACTAGTTTGCGTGGAAGATTTCAAATAGGTTTTCTGGTAACAGACAGATGTCCCTGAGTATATGTCCCTGTTGTCCTTGTATCATACAGATTATGTGTTTAAGTGAACTTATCCTGAATCCCCAACAGGGACAGTAGAGAGTATGACCATATTCACATACTACAGTCACATCATCAAGGGTGTATACAAAGAAGAGGAGTAGAGGTCTCCTTTATATTTCGCTGCCTTTAGGATCCACTCCAGGCTCAAAAGTAATGGTTGAGTGTGGTCTGTTCCCTCGTTATTTCATGACAAATTCAGGAGATGAAAGGTCTGGAGTTTATTCCAAGTGTTGAATTAGCATTTGGCCACTTTTTATGGGATCTCAATATGCGGTCCAAAGGGGTGTCAATGAAAGTGGAGCCATCATCAGGCTGAAAAAAACAGAAGAAGAGAGATAGCAGAAATTTTAGGAGCGTCCAAATCAACAATTTGGTACATTCTTAAAAGGAAGGAATGTACTGTCGAGAACAGCAACACCAAAAGGCCTAAAACAACTAAAGAGGATAATCCAGAATTGTCAACTTGGTAAAAAAACAAAAACCTTTCACAAGATCTAGTCAAGTCAAGAACACTCTTGAGGAGGTCAGCATATCAAATATCGAAAAAAAAAATTGCCCCGTTCTGGAACAAGATTCTGTGGACAGGAGAAAACAAGATTAAGTTTAACCAGAAATGATAATCTGAAGCATACCATATTATCTGTCAAATATGGTGGAGGGAGTATTATGGCATGGGCATGTATGGCAGCCAATGGAACTGCGTCTCTGGTGTTTATTGATGATGTGACTGGATAGAAGTAGCAGGATGAATTCTGAAGTGTATAGTGCGAGACTTTCTACTCAGATTTAGTTAAATGCTGCAATACTCCTAGGACGGCGCTTCATGGCATAGATGGATAATGACCCAAAACATACCTCGAAAGCAACCCAAGAACTTCTTAAGGCAGAGAAATGAAATATTCTTCAGTGGATGAGTTGATGACCTGTCCTTAACCCAATTGAGCATGCTCTTCACTTACTGAAGGCAGAAAGACCCACACACAAGCCGCAAAAGAAGACGGTTGTAGTAAAGGCCGGGCAAATTATCTCAAGGGAGGAAACTCCTTGTGATGTCCATGGGTTCAAGACTTCAGACAGTTATTGACTGCATCCAAGTAAAATAGAGGGCTATGTAAAAAAATAAATCCTGAATGGTTAATGCTTTGTTGGTTAATATTTTTGTTAAATTCCTTGAATTAAAGCTGAAAGACTAAATTAAAACTAAAAGAAAATTGTGTCATTGTCCAAATATTTCTGCACCCGACTGTTACTACACTATATGGCCAAAAGTATATGAACACGTGACCATAACATCTATATGAGCTTGTTGAACATCCCATTAGAAAACCATGGACATTAACATGGAATTAGGCCCCCTTTTGAAGCTATAGCAGCCTTCACTCTCATGGGAAGTCTTTTCACAATATTTTGGAGTGTGTCTGTGGGAGTTTGTGCCTATTCAGCCAAAAGGGCCGTTGTGAGGCCAGGCCAGTGATTGACTGCTTCGGTCAAATGTCTCTGTGTAGACTGGGCCTTGTTGGTACGGGAGAGGCAGGGGATTTGTGAGGAGAGTATGGCATTTTTAAAGTGTGCCTACCATTGTGAGCTGGTTTCAAAATAGTATTTATTTTCTGGAAAACCCCTAACCGCACCACTCAGTAACTATACGTCATCGCGGGAGGTTACTTCCCACACGAGGACGTATAGTTATTGAGTTGTTCCCGGTGCACACTGTCGGCGACAGTGTGCACCGGGAATCGGAAGGTCTGCTGTCTCCGACAGCTGACACTCCACTCTTGCCGGCCAGCGGTCCTTTGCCGTTGATTTTGGCAATTAGCACTTTAAATGCAGTGATCAGTTGCGATCGCCGCATTTTTTTTTTTCTTATTCAAAATTTTTATTGAGTTTCAGAACACAAAATTTACAAAACATAGTGGAGGGAAGGCCTCCACACCTTAAATAAAAACAAACAAGGTCAGTGGACCAAAGCAAAAACAAACAAAACACCAAAAGGAAAATCAATAATGTGCATCACATCTCAACATGAAAAAGAATGGTCGGTATACAACAGTAGCATGAGTAATCCTAGAGGCATAACAACAGAATGTACAGCGAGACCACTTAATTCAAACAGAGAAGAAGAGGCACATTACCCTAGACTGGGGAAGAGAAAGTATAGAAAAAGGCCCCAAGAGAGGGAGGGATAGGAGGGAGGGGAGAGGACAAGGGGATCCTGGACTCCAGTTCTGGCGTATTATGAATGAAAATCAGCAGCGCGCAAAAGCCATAGTACATTTCACAGGGGCATAGGCCGACTCAGGTTACCGCCGTGAGGTAGGAAGGAGAAGAAAGAAACACTATCCAAGGAGACCATGTAGACGTGTATTTTACCACAGCTGCCGGGGAGTGAGCCACCAAGTGTTCCATTCGCTGTATCAAGGCAACTTCCCGAAACCACTCATCTAATGTTGGGGGTATGGCCGTTTTCCACCTGCGCGGGATCACTGACTTTGCCGCCTGAAGGAGATGTCTAGTTAGGGAGCTTTTATAAATGTGTATTGGCATCGGGAACATGAATAAAAGAGCTGCTTCCGGAGAGTTGGGGACATAGACTCCAGTAACCTCCAATATTAATTTAAGCACCGCATCCCAAAAACTCCTCAACAAGGGGCAACTCCACCAAACATGAGACATAGAACCTCCTACAGCACCACAACGCCAACAATTGTCAGGCACAGACGGATACCATTTATGAAGCGCAGCCGGGACCCTATACCATCTAGAGACAATTTTGTAACTAGTTTCCTGGGCCCTAATGGCTATAGAGGCTTTTTGTGAGAGGGAGAAACACCGCTTCCATTGTGCGTCAGTAAATGTAGTATGTAATTCTCTCTCCCAGGCCCCGCAGAAGGAGGGGAGTTGTTGGGAACGCTGTGAAAGGAGTAATTTATATATTGTGGATATGGTATGGGTAGGGGGCTGGGAGGAGACACATAGGCGCTCAAAGTCCGTCAACAACCTGTGAAGGTGTGCGCGTCGGTTAACTGTTCCATAAAAATGTTTTAACTGGGCATATTCATATATATGGCGAGTGAGGGGCACGGCATCGGGGCAGATGGAGGTTAGGGGGAGAAGAGAGGAAGCGGAGAGGACCTGAGCAAAATACATGGGGCCGGTGGGCGGCCTGCCTAGGAAGGAGCGACCAGCCTTACCAGCAGGAAAGGCTGGATTATATGTGATAGGAGTTAAAGGACCCAGGGTGTCTATAAGCGAACTTCCAGGCCCTAAGGACCTCAACGCCATGAGGGTATGGTAAACAACAAAGGAGGCTTGAGTCGGTCTGTTCCCGGACAGGATCCACGGCAGGGACGATAGGGTACTGGGACATAATTGTTGAGCCAAACGGACCCATAGTTTTGATTCACGGTTATGAAAAAAATCTAAAACACGTGCGTGAGTTGATGCCAGATAGTAGAGCCGACAATCCGGCAGACCAACCCCACCCGTACCCCTGGAACGAGTCAGCAGAGCCCGGCTCAGACGTGGACGACCAGTCGGCCAAATGAAGGAGCCGAAGCATCGCTGAAGCCGCAACCAATAGGAGGATGGAATAGAGATGGGGATCGTCTGCAGGAGATAAAGTAAGCGGGGGAGGAGAGACATCTTAATAATATTGATACGACCAAACCAGGAAAACTCAGTCTTATGCCAGGAATTAAGATCAGTGCGAAACTTGGCCAGTAGGGGGATAAAATTATTTGTAAACAATTGTGTAAGGTCCCCACTTATACGGGCACCCAAATATGTAATACCCCTGGAGGGCCATGAAAAGGGGAAATTACTTTGGAGAAGCGATACTAACGGGCCTGCAAGAGAAACATTTAACGCCTCAGACTTAGAGAAATTGATTTTGAAATTAGACCATGTTCCAAAACGAGACAACTCGGACATCAGTGAAGGAAGAGAGACATGAGGGTCTGTGAGATAGACCAATAGGTCATCAGCAAATGCCGAGCACTTGTATTCCTTCCCTCCAATGTTAATACCCTTAATATCCGTGTTGCTCCGAATGGAGGCCATGAGGTGTTCCATAACCAGGACATACAACAGGGGGGATAGGGGACAGCCCTGTCGTGTGCCATTGTAAATAGGGAAAGGTGCCGAGAGGGAGCCATTTATTTTTATTTGGGCCGAAGGCGTGCGATACAATGCCATAATTTTTGCCAAGAGAGAAGGTCCTATTCCCACATGCCGAAGGGTTTGGTAAAGGGCAGGCCACGATATTCTGTCAAATGCCTTTTCAGCATCCAGGGACAGGATCATGAGCGGGATTCGGTTAGTCTGGGCGTGGTGAATGATATCGAAAGTTTTAAGGGTGTTGTCACGGGCCTCCCGACCAGGCACAAACCCCACCTGGTCCGGGTGGATTAGTTCAGGCAGGTATTTATTCAATCTATTGGCGAGCAATTTAGCGTAAATTTTTAGGTCTACATTGAGCAAGGAGATGGGACGATAACTGGAGCATAATTGAGGGTCCTTACCCGGCTTAGGGATCACTACGACATGAGCCAAGGTGGAACTAGGAGGAAACAGGACCTCCGGGGAAATAGAGTTAAAAGCTAACAACAAAAGCGGTAGCAACCGGTCCGCCAACACCTTGTAGAACTTGGCAGTGTAGCCATCCGGGCCAGGACTCTTCCCCCCTGGAAGATCGGTTATAACCCTGAGGAGTTCCGAGGAAGTGAAGTCTGAATCAAGTTCCTCAGCTATCTCCCCAGACAACGGTGTGAAGGGGGATGAGAAAGAATCCCGGTCCGGCGGATGGGAGGGGGCGGGGGTGGGAGGGTCAAGGTTGTAAAGATCAGAGAAAAAGCTATGGAAGCACTCCGCTATCTCTGGGGTCGTGTGAACAACTTGGCCAGAAGGAGCCTTAGTATTTGGGATGTGTGACTGGGCAATTCTAGTTTTTACAGCTCTGGCCAACATACGTCCGCTCTTATTGCCAAACTCGTAGAATTTACTGCGACAGACTTGGAGAGCGCGCTGCTGGGCAGAGTCCAACAGCCGTCTGGCGTCCTGTCGGGCAACCTGTAACTCCCGTAAAATCGGAAGAGACAGCGCACGTTTGTGAGCCAGTTCAAGAGCGCTAATTTTTTGGAGAGCAATTTTAAGGGAATGGGCCCTTTCTCTTTTAAGGCGCGCCCCGTGTTTTATGAGGACCCCCCTGAGAACGCATTTAAGGGCTTCCCAACGAACCAAGGGGGACGTGTCATCCTGGGCATGATCAAGTGTGAAATGTTCCACAGTTTGAAGCAAATCAGCATGGCACACCCCATCCAGGAGCAGGGACTCATTCAGTCTCCAAGTCCAGGGGCCTTTAGTGATGAAGGGGAGATGTAAAGTACAATATACCGGGGCATGGTCAGACCACAGGATACTGCCAATGGACGTAGAGGCTACCCAGGGGAGAGCATGTTGCTGAAGGAAAATGTAATCCAAGCGACTGTAGGTGCCATGCGGATGGGAGTAAAAACTATAATCCTTATCCGTGGGATGTTGAATGCGCCATGCATCACACAGTTGAAGTTGTAGGAGAGCTCGCCTCGCCCGCCTAATAGCACCGTATGCAACACTAGAACGACCAGTAGAATTATCCACCGTCGGATCCAGAGTAAGGTTAAAGTCTCCGCACAGCAACACAGTCCCCCGGACCACCGGAAGGGCGGTTTCTATAAGTTGAAGAATGAAGGGCACCTGACCCTGGTTAGGAGCATAAGCGTTAATCACCGTGAATTCCCTCCCACCAATATTAAGCACTAAGATGAGGTATCTCGCCTCGGGATCCACAACAAGATTGACAACCTG
Source organism: Rhinoderma darwinii (assembly GCF_050947455.1). Classification (NCBI taxonomy): domain Eukaryota; kingdom Metazoa; phylum Chordata; class Amphibia; order Anura; family Rhinodermatidae; genus Rhinoderma; species Rhinoderma darwinii. The sequence continues at coordinate 98,949,631 of NC_134688.1, forward strand.
ATGGGGGAGAGACTTGTGGAGGGCTATGGCAACTCCACACGATCTGGAAAGGGGATTATTACTGAAATGCCACGTAGTGTAGTGTTTGTGCTTGATAGTAGGGGCATGTCCCTCCTTAAAATGTGTCTCCTGGAAGCATGCGATGTGTACCTTACGCTTGTGTAGATGGTGTAAGATTTGCGCCCGCTTTTCAGGAACATTCAGCCCCTTCACGTTGAAGGAGGCAATATTAAGGTCAGCCATGGATGCAGACTAAACGGCTCACTGAGGTATGCCGGGTAGCGCACGAAGGATCGGAGTCCAGGATCACCAGGAGGGAAGCAGAGGAGGGAAACAAGCTAGGAGTAAAGAACAGAGCATTAGAGAAAAACACAGACATAAAATCAAACAAAAAAGGCAGTACGAAAACAACTGCCGCACAAGCTAAGCGCACAATTGCGGAAGACCAAAAATTCGGTCCAAAACCTACAGGGGGAAGGTGACAACTACGCATAAGAGTTATCCGCACTCCCTAGCGTACAATAATATAAGTATTAACAGCTTAACATCATTTGCACACTTTAAATAACGAGAGAGGAAGACATTGGAAGGCATCTGAAGGTAATACTCAGAGCAACAAGCAATCTTGAAATCAGACATCAAGTAAGTAAGTAAAAGGAGGAATTCCAGGAGCGACAGTCCGGGTCATCATGCCGAACGGGCGGTCTCCATAGGTGGAGTAGGGTCACGTTCTTGTCAGCGTCTAGATCGTCTGCGAGGTCCACGCGGAGGACGACCCTCCGCCACAGCTAGGGGCCCAGAGAACGGGCGTCTCCCCCGCGATCCCCCGCCAGCAGAGGATAACAACGAGGGCCACTCCGGTAATGCAACATGAGGAAGGTTCAAGTCCCGCAAGAAACCAGGCAGGTCGGCCGGGGATCGCACAGTATAGGTACGGCCCTCCTGTCGAACCATCAGGGCAAACGGGAAGCCCCACCTGTAGATGATGTCCCGGTTCCGGAGCACCTCCAGCAGGGGTTTGAGAGCAGCTCTTTGCGCCAGTGTGTGTCGAGATAAATCCGGCAAAATACGCAACTGCGTGCCTTGGTGGAGAATGATGGGCTGCCGTCGGATTTTTTGGAGGATAGAGTCCTTGATTGCGTAAAAATGGATTCGGCAGATGACATCCCTCGGCCGAGGATCATCAACACTTACAGGGCGGAGAGCTCTATGTGCCCGGTCGATCTCTATATGGGTATTCGGCGGACGGCCTAGTAAAGTATTGAAGATGGTGGAGAGAGTCGAAAACAGCTCAGACGCAGGAACAGATTCGGGCAATCCTCGAACACGTAGGTTGTTCCTCCTATTACGGTTTTCAATATCATCAAGGTGCTGCTGCAAAGTGAACAACTGAGCTGAGTGCTGCTGAATAGTGGATTGGATATCTGCAATAGTGGCATTATCAGCCACCCGGTCCTGCGTAAGAGTGTCCACCCTCGTAGAAAGTGAGGAAAGTTCAGCACGAAACTGTGTAAACTCCAGCTTGCATTCTTCAACGATCTGTCTGGCAAAGGAAGTCATATCAGCCCTAGTAGGCAACAATTGAACAAGCTGGCGGATATCTGAGAGAGTCGCCGGCCGATTTTCACATATAGATCCAGACGACGGGTCAGTAAAACGTAATCCCCTACTGGCTGGGGTGTCCACTTCAGGCGACGGGAGTGGGTGCAATTGAGGACCTTGGCCACTTGCAGGTAGTGCAGGCATAGCCCCAGGGTGCTGGGGAGCTCCCATAGGCAGGGTCGAGGCTATGGTTGTTGGGGCATTGGGGAAGCTGTGCCATGCGGAGCCAGAGGACCAAGAGGGAAAGGCCCCCACCAGCCCAGGGTCCCTGGGTGGGAGGGGAAGATCTGGAGCTATCAGTCCCATAGCGTGTGAGGTGAGCTGGGTGATGGGAGGCTCAGGGCCTCGGTACTCACTGTGCCTCCTAGCTAGCTCCTCCAACTGCAGCACTGCAGGCAGGGCAGGTGTGGTGTCTCTCACTCCCGGGGATGGTAGTAGGCCGCTGTCGGGTCTCGGAAGGAGAGGGCCCGCAGGCCATGAGAGCAGTGACGGGGGAGGGTGGTGTCCCGGCATGCGCAGGCCCTCCGGAGAACGCCGGCAGCCATCTTGAGAGGCCACATGGTCCTGTGACAGGGGAACGGCGTCTGCCGCTACAGAGGCCCCTAATGCCTCCCAGCTAGACCGGGGATCTGGTGCCTCTGGGTCCGGTACCTTCTGCGTTGGCACACTCTCTTCCGGAGCAGCTGAAAGGAGGGCCGTGCTCTCCAGAGCAGGCCCACATCCGCACGCCTCATGGTCCCGGCGGCCATCTTGGAGATCGGCAGGCGCTGTCGGCCGTGCCGCAGGATACATCACAGCCCGGGAAGGAGACAGAGGATCGGGGACCTTCAAGATCTGCACCTCAGAGGGTGAGTGGACGTGTCCTGCTGCCATCTCCGGCACCCCTGTGCACTGGTCCGTTGGGGATGGAGAGGTCGGGCGGCCATCTTGACCACCGGCCTCGGCCCGCGTCGCAGCCCGCAGCTGCATCTGGGGCTGTCGCCCAAAATAATCCCCAATACCGCGCTGGGGCGATGAGGGGCATGTATGGGCTGCTGCCTTCGTTTTTTTTTAATTCTTCCCCATAGCTGGGAGCAGATGTCAGCCGATTTCGGGAACGCTAAGAGAGGAGCTGGAGAGAGCACGTCTTCACTCTCCCATAGCTGGCCACGCCCCCCCGATCGCCGCATTTTACGGGGTTTTTAGCACATCGGCAGACCCCGCTCTGAAATTGCGGGGTTTGCCGATGGTTGGCATGGCAACCGGAGGCCAAACAATGGTCTCCGTGTCTGCCATGGACGGAAGCCTATCAGGACCAGCCACCACCAGGACAGGAAGTCACTGTGTCGTTCCCGATGCACACAGTCGGTGACAGTGTGCATCGGGAACTGGGAGGTCAGCTGTCCCCGACAGCCTATACTCGAGTGTTGCCAATCAGCTCATCGCCGATGATTTAGGGAATTAACCCCTTAAATGCGGCAATCGTTTGCGATCGCTGCATTTAGGTGGTTTGTAGCACATCGGCAGCCCCCATGCAATCGTGGAGGTTGCCATGGCAACCAGAGGCCAGACAATGGCCTCCGGGTCTGCCATTTATGGAAGCCTATGTGGACCAGCCTCTGGCTTGTATTCATAGGCTTACTGTCAGAGTGCCGTCACACTGACAGTTGGAATACATTACACTACCTAGGTAGTGTAATGTATTATAGCAGCGATCAGTGCTGCAGGTAAAAAAAGAAAGTGTAAAAAGTAAAAACAAAAGTAAATAAAAAATTTATATAAATGTTTTATAAAAGTGTAAAAATAAAAGTTTTTATTTTCCTATAATAAGTCTTTTATTATAGGAAAAAGATTGATTGCTTACCGGTAATCGTTTTTTCATGAACCTATGACAGCACCCCTGGAGAGACATCCCATACGCTGGACAGGAAGCCTGATGATATAAAAAAGGAACACACCTCTCCACACACCCAGTCTTTAGAAAGAACTCAGGATGAGAATTAGTTATCACACACTTTTTTTTTTTTGCACCACCTTAGTGAAAAGCTACCCCACAATATAAATATATATTTATAGTCATATATATCCTATATACAACAGATTCTAAGGAAGTTTACTGAAAGGGGGGGGGGGACTAGGGGGGTGCTGTCATAGGTGCATGAAAAAACGATTACTGGTAAGTAATCAATCTTTTACCTTTCACCTATGACAGCACCCCTGGAGATATAAAATTGAACCCCAGTTTTTAGGGTGGGACTACAGCTTGTAGAACTTTCCTACCAAAAGCCAGGTCAGTGACTGAATGCAACTGTAACCTATAATGCTTAATAAAGTTGTGGGGTGAACTCCATGTAGCCTCCCTGCAAATCTGGTCTAGGGATGCATTGGCTCTTTCTACCCAAGTAGTAGATACAGCTCTAGTGGAATGAGCTCTAAATAATTTTGTGGCATTAATGTTCTGGCCCACATAGGCTAAGTGTATGGCCTGTTTAATTCACTGTGCTATTGTCGGTCTGCTAGCTGCGAACCTCTATTTGGACCCTGGAACTGAATAAAGAGATTCTCTGAAGACCTCCAGTCCCTTGTGACCTCTACTTAGTGGACTAAACACCACCTCAAGTCTAAACAATTAAATTCCTGCTCCTTTGGATTTTTTGGGGAGTTACAGTAGGAGGGAAGAATAATTTCCTGGTCTTGATGAAATGGGGAAATTACCTTTGGCAAGAAACCTGGTAAGGTCTTCATAATTACCCTATCCTACCACACCAAAGTGTAAGGAGGGAAGGCCGAGAGGGCATGAATTTCGATTACTCTCCGGGCAGTGGTAACAGCTAGTAAAAAGCTCATCCTTAGAGTGAGCAATTTTATTGACAGGGAGTCTAAAGGTTCAAAGGATGAACCCATCATGGCAGTAAGGACTAAGTTGAAGTCCCAGGGTGGGACTGAAGATCTTATTTGAGGTCTTATCCTGGAGGCTCCAATCAGAAACCTTCTAATCCAGGTGTGTTCTGTTAACCTGGAATAATAAAAAAGGGGCTTAGGGCAAAAATCTGTACCTTTAATGTACTAGGCTTGAGGTTCTTGTCTAGCCCTGCCTGGAGAAAGTCTAAAATCAGGGGTATATCTGTATCTGTTAATTGATCTATATAAATTCCTGTAAAGGTAAAAAAGGCTTTCCAGACCCTTAAATATATTTTAGAGGTAACCGGTTTCCCACTTGCCAATAAAGTAGAGATGACAGATTCTGAGATACCTCTTTTTCTGAGGATTATCCTCTCAGTCTCCATGCGGTAAATTGCAGCCTGGTGATGTCTGGATGAACTACTGGGCCCTGGGACAGGAGATCTGGTCTGTCTGGAAGAATCCATGGTTGGGCTATGGATAGCTTTCTCAACCATGTGAACCATGGTTTTCTTGGCCAAAATGGAGCAATTAAGATTACAGAGGCCCTGTCTTCCCTGATCTTTTTTTAGAACTCTCGGAAGTAGACGGGGGGGGGGGGGGGAGGCATAACCCTGTTCCTGGCTCCAACACTGGGAGAGAGCATCTACTGCTATCAGATTCCCTGGGGTCTAGTGAGAAGCATCTGGGCACTTTAATGTTCTCCCTGGTAGCGAACAGATCTATGGAAGGATTCCCCCACCTGGCCACAATCATCCAGAAGACTTCCTGGTTTAGGGACCATTCTGATTGTAGAAACTGTCTTCTGCTCAAGAAGTCTGCTACCTAATTGTCCCTCCCCCTTAGATGGACAGCTGAAAGGGACAATAGATGCAGCTTGGCTAGGGAAAAAATCTCTGTGGCTAAATTCATCAGAAGTCTTGATCTTGTACCTCTCTGATGACATATGTACGCCACTATAGTCATGTTGTCTGAAATAATTTTTACCCTCTTTCCTGAAAGTATAGGAATGGTGCCTTTTATAGCCTGAAGTACTGCCTCCAGCTACCTGTATGGAGGTTTGAGGATCCCACTGCCCCCTAAGGCAGAAGGATTTGCCATGGGCTCCCCACCCCCAAGGACTGGCATCTGTTGTAATATTCAGGGTTGGAGACATTTCCCATGAAACACCCTTCCTGAGAATTTCTACCCTCATTCACCACCTGAGAGAGAGAGAGAGCGAGTTGGCTACCGAGGAAAGGTGTAGGGAGTGATCTAGTCAGAATTTGCTCTTGTCCCACTTTTCCAATATTTCCTTCTGTAGAGATCTGGACCTGAACTGTGGCCACATTATGGCTGAGATACAGGAGGTTAGAAGACCCAGGATGGACAGGGCCCTTCTGAAAGAAGTTAAGTGATCCAAAAATAGGCCCGAGACCCTCTCTATCAAAGACTGGATCTTTCCCTGAGGGAGAAAAGACATCTGTTTGTATGAGTCTAAAAGGATTCCCTAAAAAATGCATCTGTTGGATGGTGTTTACCCCTTCCCGCTTTGGCCAGATTTGACCTTCCTGGCAGAGCCTCATTTTTCAAATCTGACATGTTTCCCTTTATGTGGTAATAACTTTGGAATGCTTTCACCTATCCAAGCGATTCTGAGATTGTTATCTCGTTACACATTGGACTTTATGTTACTGGCAAAATTTGCTCGATACATTCAGTATTTAATTGTGAAAAACACCAAAATTTTGTGAAAAATAGCAAAAATTAGCATTTTTCTAAATTTAAATGTATCTGCTTGTAAGGCAGGCAGTTATACCACATGAAATAATTGCTAATTAACATCCCCTTATGTCTACTTTAGATCGGCATAGCTTTTTGAATATCGTTTTATTTTCCTAGGACATTACAAGGCTAGAAATTTAGATGCAATTTCTAACATTTTCATAAAAATTTCAAAAAGCTATTTTTACAGGGGCCAGTACAGTTGTGAAGTTGCTTTGAGGGCCTTATGTATTAGAAACCCCCAATAAGTCACCACATTGTAAAAACTTCACCCCTCAAAGTATTAAAAAAAGCATTTAGAAAGTTTCTTAACCCTTTAGACATTTCACCGGAATTAAAGCAAAGTAGAGGTGAAATTTACAAATTTCACTTTTTTTGCAGAAATTAATTTTGAATCCATTTTTTTTGTAACACAGAAGGTTTTACCAGAGAGATGCAACTCAATATTTTTTGCCCAGAGTCTGCAGTTTTTAGAAATATCCCACATGTGGCCCTAGTGTGCTAATGGACTGAAACACCGGCCTCTGAAGCAAAGGAGTACCTAGTGGATTTTGGGGCCTCCTTTTTATTAGAAAATATTTTAGGCACCATGTCAGGTTTGAAGGGCTCTTGCGGTGCAAAAACAGAGGAAATCCCCCAAAAGTGACCCCATTTGGGAAACTAGACCCCTCAAGGAAATTACCTAGGGGTAAAGTGAGCATTTTGAAGCCACACTTTTATTGCAGAAATTATTGGAAGTAGGCAATGAAAAGTAAAATCTACATTCATTCAAAGAAAATGTAGGTTTAGCTAATTTTTTCTCATTTCCACAAGGACTAAAAGAGAAAAAGCACCACCACATTTGTAAAGCAATTTCTCCCGATTGAAAAAATACCCCACATGTGGTTCTAAATCGCTGTTTGGACACAGGGCATGGCTTAGAAGCGAAAGAGCGCCATTTGGCTTTTGGAGCTCAAATTTAGCAGGAATGGTTTGCAGAGGCCAGGTCGCATTTGCAAAGCCCTCGAAGGGACAAAACAGTGGAAATCTCACACAAGTGACCCCATTTTGGAAACTACACCCCTTGAGGAATTAATCTAGCATTTTGACCTCACAGGGGTTTTATAGATCTTATTAGAATTGGGCAGTGAAAATAAAAACAATCCTTTTTCTTCAATAAGACGTAGCTTTAGCTCAAAAGTTTTCATTTTCTCAACAAATAAAGGATAAAAAGAACCCCAACATTTTTAAAGCAACTTCTCTGGAGTACGGCAATACCCCATATGTGGTCATAAACTGCTGTTTGGGCACAAGGCAAGGATCAGAAGAGAAGGAGCGCCGTTTGGCTTTTGGAGTACACATTTTGTTGGATTGATTTCTTGGAACCATGTAGTTTTTGCAAAGACCCTAAGGTACCAGCACAGTGGAAACTCCCCAAAAGCGACTCCATTCACGAAACTACGCCCCTTGAAGAATTCATCTAGGGGTGTAGTGAGCATTTTGACCCCACAGATGTTTTATAGATTTTATTAGGATTGGGCAGTGAAAATAAAAAAAAACCTTTTACTTCAATAAGACGTAGCTTTAGCTCAAAATTTTTCATTTTCTCAAAAAAAAAATCACAATGTTTGTACAGCAATTTCTCCTGAGTCCGGCAATACCCTATATGTGGTCAGAAACTGCTGTTTGGGCACACAGTAGGGCTCAGAAGGGAAGAAGTGCCATTTGGCTTTTGTAGTACAGATTTTGCTGTATTGGTTTCTGGTCGCTATGTCGCATTTGCAAAGCCCCTGTTGGACCAAAACAGTGGAAACCCCCCACAAGTGACCCCATTTTGGAAACTACACCCCTCAAGGTATTCACCTAGGGGTGTAGCGAGCATGTTAACCCCACAGGTGTTTTGCAGAAATTAGTGTACAATCGATGTTGCAGAGTGAAAATGGGATTTTTTCCGGAATATGCCAATATGTGGTGCCCATCTCGTGCCACCATAACAAGACGCTCTCTAATTATTATGCTCTGTTTCCCGCTTTTAGAATCACAATTCATGTGGCCCTAATCATTTGCCTGGACTATCGACAGGGCTCAGGAGTGAAAGAGTACCATGCGAAATTGAGGCCTAATTTGGTAACTTACACAGTATTACACAAAAACACCGAAAAAAGGCCATACTTCATATGGCCTGAGGAAGATGCCGGTGCGGCATTGAAACGCGTAGCCTTCTTACCAATAAATACTATTATCAATTTCTGCATCCTTATTGAGTAGCAGCGCCATGGTTACATCCCTCTTCTTTCTACCTCAAAATTACCAATACTTACAAATGGACACAGACAGGTCAGAAACGCTGATGAAGGAGAGTGAACAGGTGCATTTAAATAATAATAACCACTCCCACTAGTCTTGAGGGTAGTGGAGTGTGGTGCATAATAACCACTCCCCTCAAGACTAGTGGGGGTGGTTATTATTATTTAAATGCACCTGTTCACTCTCCTTCATCAGCGTTTCTGACCTGTCTATGTCCATTTGTAAGTATGGCCTTTTTTCGGTGTTTTTGTGTATATATGTCCCCTTGTTTTTATCTGTTCGGTTTGTATCAGGAACATTTAGTTCCAGTTAGGGAGTTAGGGACTCGCAAGTCTGGGGATCCTTGTTGTGGATTGCGAGCTTGCGTCCTTTTGGCCAAAATGATTACTAATACCCCAGGTATTTTTCATGCTTACTTTATTTGCTTCTTTTGGACACAGCCGGGTCTTTGATGCTGGGAGAGTATGGTGTGTTGTCGTTTGGCTTAGCAAGCAGGGTAGCTAGCTCTATGCATTATCAAGGCATCACAAATAGGCTTTTACCTGGCTATACACATTGCGCCTCATAATTTACACACTATCCCTCCATGTTTCACTCACTTGCACCCCATTATTCATTTATATTAATTTAGGCACTTTACTCATTACTGCCCCCTATATTTCACTTATATTATTATCACTTGCACATACACTATTCAGTTATTATTTTTTACTACACATCTTATGCACCACACGCCACTCCCCTCAAGACTAGTGGGAGTGGTTATTATTATTTAAATGCACCTGTTCACTCTCCTTCATCAGTGTTTCTGACCTGTCTGTGTCCATTTGTAAGTATGGCCTTTTTTCTGTGTTTTTGTGTATATATGTCCCCTTGTTTTTATCTGTTAACTTACACAGTATTGGTTCACAATTACAGAGGCTCTGATGTGAAATAATAAAAGATACCGCTGACAGAAAATCGTCTAAATAATGAATTATCAGCTGGGTGCCTGTCTCGTACCCGATAATCCATTAAAAAAACAACTGAACATTTCAAAATAAGGCCAGAGATGAAGCACCCAATCTGTAAACACATGTCGATAGAATATTGGCCCTCAAGTTGGCAACCTAACAAATGAAAACAATCAGGATGCACCAGAAGCAAGCGGAATTTAGCCAACCAGGCACAGGGGCCTGCAGCAACAACAAAATTGACCGCCCTTTCAAAGGACATGTAGGAAACAACCGCATCCTCCAGAGGAATCCTGTCATTAATAGACTCACCTGGAAGGTAAGACAAATGGTGGATTAGACGAAATTTACCAACTTCCTTCTTGGGAACAATTCCTAAAGGCGAAACTCTGAGATTAGGTAACGGCAGATCAGCAAATGGGCCCGCCATTCTACCCATCCCAACTCCCTTAAACAACTTTTCTTTAACCAGTAGATTTTCTGAAAAAGAACAGCAGATTGTGGCACATGCAGTATTAAAAAAAACTAAAGAAAAATCCTCAACTAACATGTCTGCCTCCTGTCTCTTGGGGTACCTGTCTAGCCATGGGAGCAGCTTTACCACATTCACTCATGTCCACAGGTTTACTGCAGCTGCTGTCTTGTTTGGCAGCTTACCTCTTCTGTAACATTGTAGGACAGAGTGCGACCCCCCACAGATAGAGCATTCGTGTTTAAATTTACAGTGCCCTTCATTAAAAAGCCAACATGCCCCGGGACGTCTATTAGCCAGCCCGCGGACGCCGGAACTCCGGCGGAGGCACCAGAAGGAAAAGGAGGTTGCTGTTTTTGGGATAACATCAGTTGTATCCACACGTCGGTGGCCTTAGAGGCTCACCCGACCTCAGGTTTAATAGCTAGTCTACGTCTAAACTCTTCGTCCTACCACCACCAAGCCAAACCACCATGGAGTTTATGGGCTGAGTATATCGTATCAATATACATGAATAATTCATGAAAGATGCATTTTTTATGTTGAGATAAGATACTTAACATCACAGAAAATCCCTGTAGCCAATTTCCAAAGGTTTTTGCCACTTTACACTTTTTATCATCACCCTTCTCAAAACGTTTCTCTTTATCTACTGTCAACTGATCGACAGACAGCAAAGACCATATATCCACAAACGTAATTTTTTTTCTCTAATCTCAGACGCGATATGCGTCCCCAGTTGCGTTTCGGCTGAGAATACCGGAACAACCCAGATTAATTTAAAACCGACTCAGGCCGTGGAGTCATCACAATAAGGGAAGGAGATACTACAGGAGCATATATTTTTGCTAACACAGCTTGTAAAACATCCAATATTTCATCACCATTAACACCAGATGAATTAACCCAAGCCTGGGAACATGGCAACTCAACAGTTGGAATGACGAGAGGTTGAGTGACAGCTGTCAGTAAGGAAGGCTGCATAGGCGCGATTAAGATCGCCAGGGGAGGGACCACTGTAGTATCCTTATCTGCGCCTTTGTTGGCGCCAGATCTTCGCCTTCGTCTGCGACTGTCGTGATGCCTCCTTCTATGGCGACTATAATCGCTGCTCCCAGAAGACAAGGAATGGCGAGAGTCCAATCTCCCTCTGCGGGAACTCCTGGATCGTTTGCTTTCTCGTGATCTATGAGAGTCCCTGCGAGAACTTCGACTTCAATAGATTCCAAACGCCGACCTCTTCCAAGGCAGCAAAACAGATCATCATCCAGTGCATGTATAGCAGTATCTCGATTATGCACCTCAGAGCCAGTGGCAATTTTGCGGTCCCTTACAAAATGGCACGAAGCGGATAAGCCAATATCGCCATGAACAGAGGATTCACGCTGAGGAGTTCCAGGAATATGATCCATTTATGAAAACTCCTCAGCGTATCATAGTTTTCCATCAACTGGGACCTTGGGGGGGGGGGGGGAAGGGTAGGGCTGGGTCATGTTACCAGACATTTCTGCAGAAGCAGGAGGGACTGTGCATGTATCTTTAACACTATTGCCTTTCCCAAACCACTTTGCTAACCTGCCTGGTGGCTTGGGAGGAGGCATAATCGCTGTACTGGGTTGCCCGGACCCAGTAACAGTCTGGGAATGAGCTGCAGCCGCAGCGGACTTGGCAGCCTCCGGGATAGGTAACAGTGGGACGGGTTTAACCTCCGTCGCACATGAGGCCTGCTCCAAAAACACAGAAAAAGGCCATACTTACAAATGGACACAGCCAGGTCAGAAACGCTGATGAAGGCGAGTGAGCAGGTGCTTTAAATAATAATAGCCACTCCCACTAGTCTTGAGGGGAGTGGTATGTGGTGCATGGGATGTGTAGTAAGAAATAATAAATGAATAGTGTATGTGCAAGTGTAATAATGTAAGTGAAATATAGGGGGCAGTAATGAGTAAAGTGCCTAAAAAATAAATGAATAATGGGATGCAAGTGTGTGAAACATGGAGGGATAGTGTGTAAGTCATGAGGCGCAACGTGTGTAGCCAGGTAGAAGCCTATTTGTGACGCCTTGATAATTCATAGAGCGGGCTACCCTGCTTGCTAGGCCAAACAACAACACACCATGCTCTCCCAGCATCAAAGACCCGGCTGTGTCCAAAAGAAGCGAATATAAGTAATAATGAAAAATACCTGGGGTATTAGTGATCATTTTGGCCAAAAGGACGCAAGCTCGCAATCCACGACAAGGATCCCCAGACTTGCGAGTTCCTAACTGGAGCAAAAAGCTCCTGATGTACAGGCAAAACAGATAAAAACAAGGACATTTATACAAAAACACAGAAAAAGGCCATACTTGCAAATGGACACAGCCAGGTCAGAAACGCTGATGAAGGCGAGTGAGCAGGTGCTTTAAATAATAATAGCCACTCCCACTAGTCTTGAGGGGAGTGGTATGTGGTGCATGGGATGTGTAGTAAGAAATAATAAATGAATAGTGTATGTGCAAGTGTAATAATGTAAGTGAAATATAGGGGGCAGTAATGAGTAAAGTGCCTAAAAAATAAATGAATAATGGGATGCAAGTGTGTGAAACATGGAGGGATAGTGTGTAAGTCATGAGGCGCAACGTGTGTAGCCAGGTAGAAGCCTATTTTTGACGCCTTGATAATTCATAGAGCGGGCTACCCTGCTTGCTAGGCCAAACAACAACACACCATGCTCTCCCAGCATCAAAGACCCGGCTGTGTCCAAAAGAAGCGAATATAAGTAATAATGAAAAATACCTGGGGTATTAGTGATCATTTTGGCCAAAAGGACGCAAGCTCGCAATCCACGACAAGGATCCCCAGACTTGCGAGTCCCTAACTGGAGCGAAAAGCTCCTGATGTACAGACAAAACAGATAAAAACAAGGACATTTATACAAAAACACCGAAAAAGGCCATGCTTACAAATGGACACAGCCAGGTCAGAAACGCTGATGAAGGCGAGTGAGCAGGTGCTTTAAATAATAATAGCCACTCCCACTAGTCTTGAGGGGAGTGGTATGTGGTGCATGGGATGTGTAGTAAGAAATAATAAATGAATAGTGTATGTGCAAGTGTAATAATGTAAGTGAAATATAGGGGGCAGTAATGAGTAAAGTGCCTAAAAAATAAATGAATAATGGGATGCAAGTGTGTGAAACATGGAGGGATAGTATGTAAGTCATGAGGCGCAACGTGTGAAGCCAGATAGAAGCCTATTTGTGACGCCTTGATAATTCATAGAGCGGGCTGCCCTGCTTGCTAGGCCAAACAACAACACACCATGCTCTCCCAGCATCAAAGACCCGGCTGTGTCCAAAAGAAGCGAATATAAGTAATAATGAAAAATACCTGGGGTATTAGTGATCATTTTGGCCAAAAGGACGCAAGCAAGAAATGGTGCGAAATTAGTGGAGCTTCTATTTTCCACACTGGTTTGTGGGGAGTACCGATCAACTAATAAGTTGGCAGACAGGAAAGGGGCACCTGGGTCAGAGACACTAATTGGGCGATCTATGGCTTGTGCACACTTACGGAAAGGCCTATGGCGCTCGACAAAAATATCATAGAAAATCTGCCATGAATTCCACCACTATTGTGCCGTGTGTATGAAGGGGTGGCCATATCTATTTAGTCCTTCCTCCATAAATAATAAATGTTAATGTTGGGTGAAGACAACTGCATACATGAATTTTCGAGCTATTAGTAACAAGTTTGTCATTGTAAATATTCATTATGTCCTTCTAGCCTCCAGCACCGGTACTCTGCAGGAGGAAGGACATCATGTATAAAAACTGTACAAACAATGAGTCTCAGTGTTGGCAATTGCAACCAATCCCATCACTTCTTTCATTTCCAACTGTTCCCTTAAAAAAGGAAAACTGAAATATGATTGGTTGCTATGGAGAATGCTGCCACTTTGTTTGTTTTTTGTTTGTTTTTTACAATAGCTTCTATGCAATAGGGCCAATGTTTCCCTGCCAGAGTTTGAAGACAATAGCCAAGAAGTATTTAGTGCCAAATCAACATGTGACTGCAATGTGGGATATGTACCTAGTAAATCCTGAAGCCATACAACAACAAAGGGAAATCTAATTAACCCCTTCCCTCTTTAGCCACTTTTGACCTTCCTGACAGAGCCTCATTTTTCAAATCTGACATGTTTCACTTTATGTGGTAATAACGTTGAAATGCTTTCACCTATCCGGGCGATTCTGAGATTGTTTTCTCGTGACACATTGGACTTTAAGATAGTGGTAAAATTTGGTCGATACATTCAGTATTTAATTGTGAAAAACACGAAAATATAGTGAAAAATTGCAAAAATTAGCATTTTTCTCAATTTAAATGTATCTGCTTGTAAGACAGGCAGTAATACCACACAAAATTGTTGCTAATTAACATCCCCCATATGTCTACTTTAGATTGGCATCGTTTTTTGAACATCCTTTTATTTTTCTATGACCTCACAAGGCTTAGAACTTTAGCAGCAATTTCTCACATTTTCAAGAAAATTTCAAAAGGCTATTTTTACAGGGGCCAGTTCAGTTGTGAAGTGGTTTTGAGGGCCTTATATATTAGAAACCCCCAAAAATAAATTTTTAATACAATTTTTTTTATAACACAGAAGGTTTTACCAGAGAAATGCAACTCAATATTTGTTGCCCAGTTTCTGCAGTTTTAGGAAATATCCCACATGTGGCCGTAGCGTGCTACTGGACTGAAGCACCGGCCTCAGAAGCAAAGGAGCACCTAGTGGATTTTGGGGCCTTATTTTTGTTAGAATATATTTTAGGCACCATGTCAGGTTTGAAGGGCTCTTGCGGTGCCAAAACAGTGAAAATCCCCCAAAAGTGACCCCATCTGGGAAACTAGACACCTCAAGGAAATTATCTAGGGGTGTAGTGAGCATTTCGACCCAACAGGTTTTTTACAGAAATTATTGGAAGTAGGCCGTGAAAATTAAAATCAACATTTCTTCAAAGAAAATGTAGGTTTAGCTAATTTATTCTCATTTCCACAAGGACTGAAGGAGAAAAAGCATCGCAAAATTTGTAAAGCAATTTCTCCCGAGTAAAACAATACCCCACATGTGGTAATAAACGGTTGTTTGGACACACGGCAGGGCTTAGAAGGGAAAGAGCGCCATTTGGCTTTTGGAGTCCACATTTAGCAGGAATGGTTTGCGGAGGCCATGTCACATTTACGAAGCCCCTGAGGGGACAAAACAGTGGAAACCCCCCACAAGTGACCTCATTTTGGAGACTACACCCATTGAGGAAATTATCTAGGGGTATAGTGAGCGATTTGACCCCACAGTTTTTTTGCAGAAAATATTGGAAGTAGGCCCTGAAAATAATAATCTACATTTTTTCAAAAAAAATCTAGGTTTAGCTAATTTTTTCTCATTTCCAGAAGGACTGAAGGAGAAAAAGCACCACAAAATTTGTAAAGCAATTTCTCCCGAGTAAAACAATACCCCACATGTGGTAATAAACGGCTGTTTGGACACACGGCAGGGCTTAGAAGGGAAACAGCACTATTTGGCTTTTTGAGATCACATTTAGCAGGAATGGTTTGCGGAGGCCATGTCACATTTGCAAAGCCCCTGAGGGGACAAAACAATGAAAACGCCCAAAAAGGGACTCCATTTAGGAAACTACACCTCTTGAGGAATTCATCTAGGGGTGTAGTGAGCATTTTGACCCCACAGACGTTTCATAGAATTTACCGTATTTTCCGGACTATAAGGCGCACCGGATTATAAGGCGCACTTTCTATGAGCGCCTTGTAAGCAATCATGTTTCATATATAAGGCGCACTGGATTATAAGGCGCAGCACATTACCGTTAAATAAACCATTGCTCAGACTGCAAGTCAAAATTTATTACACTTTTTAACAATAACCTGCAACTGGTTCAGCTGTAATTGCAAATCAAAACGTTAAGGGTATGTGCACACACACTAATTACGTCCGTAATTGACGGACGTATTTCGGCCGCAAGTCCCGGACCGAACAGTGCAAGGAGCCGGGCTCCTAGCATCATACTTATGTACGACGCTAGGAGTCCCTGCCTCGCTGCAGGACAACTGTCCCGTACTGTAAACATGATTATACTACGGGACAGTTGTCCTGCAGCAAGGCAGGGACTCCTAGCGTCGTACATAAGTATGATGCTAGGAGCCCGGCTCCTTGCACTGTGTTCGGTCCGGGACTTGCGGCCGAAATACGTCCGTCAATTACGGACGTAATTAGTGTGTGTGCACATACCCTTACCGTACTTTTTCAGTTCATTCCTCCACCAGAAATCCATCAAATCCGTCATCTTCAGTGTCGGAGTTGAACAGTTGGGCGATTTCGGCATCAAGCATGGGGTCCTCCTCTTCATTATCCGAGTCGGTTTCGTTGCTGCTGCTAGGCTCTTCAGTGGTGATTCCAGCCTTCCTGAAAGCTCGGATGACACTGGAGACTGATACATTCTTCCAGGCATCCACGATCCACTGGCACATAGTGGCATAACTCGCACGGCGTTGCCTCCCTGTTTTGGTGAATGTGTGGTCACCTTCTGTCATCCAATGCTCCCATGCAGCTCGCAATTTAACTTTAAATGACCTGTTGATGCTGATATCTAGCGGCTGGAGCTCTTTGGTTAATCCACCAGGGATGACAGCAAGCTCCGAATTAGTTTTCTTCACTTGGGCTTTGACAGTATCGGTCAAGTGGGCGCGCATCGAGTCACAGACCAATAGGGATGGGGATTTGTGAAAAAAGCCACCCGGTCTCTTGACGTAGACCTCCCTCAGCCACTCACTCATCTTCTCCTCATCCATCCAGCCCTTTGGGTTAGCCTTAATGATGACACCAGCAGGAAAATTTTCTTTAGGCAAAGTCTTCCTCTTGAAAATTACCATGGGTGGTAGTTTCTGGCCATTAGCCTGACAAGCGAGAACTACAGTGAAAGAGGACTTCTCATTTCCTGTGGTACGTATAGATATCGTACTGGTCCCTGTTTTCTCAACAGTACGGTTTACGGGGATATCGAAAGTGAGGGGAACCTCATCCATGTTAATAATGTGTTCTGGCTGGATATTCTTTTCATTTATCTTGGTTATGCAGTAGGTGCGGAAAATGGCCAGCTTCTCTTCATAATCCTTTGGTAATTGCTGGCACACAGTAGTTCTGGTGCGAATGGAGAGATGACGCCTTTGCATGAAACGAAAGCACCATGAAGGACCTCCTCGAAAGTCCTTGATCTCCATGTCACGTGCTAAAGCAGTGGCTTTGAGTCTAATAGAGACAGTGGAGACGCTTCTACATGCGTTTCTCTGTTCCATAACCCACTGTTCTATTTTGTCCTCCAACTGTGGCCACCTTGCTTTGTTTCCTCGGAAACTCAGTTTGGTCTTCTTTACTTGGCGGAGGTCATCTTCTTGTTTTCTCCACTTACGCACCATGGATTCATTAATGTTGAATTCTCTTGCAGCTGCCCTATTTCCATGCTCTACTGCATAACTTATAGCTTTAAGCTTGAAACCTGCATCATAAGCATGTCTCTTAACAGGAGGCATTTTTTGGGGTAGTGGGTATAGTTAACGCTAAAGCAAAGATATATTGCAAGGATCCTACAGAGCTGTAAGTATCACTCAGTGTGGCTCCTGATTACGGTGGCCGTAATGCTCAATCCATTTATGGATACTGTAAAAACCCAAGTGAAGAATAAATTCATAGGCGCACGGGGGGGAGGAGCATGGTGTGTGCTGTGGTATGCCGCCGCCGACCCCTGCCGCCCACGATAGAGGTAAAGGATCCTGTATGAACCCCTCTCTTTACTGTCGGGTTCATATATAAGGCGCACCGGATTATAAGGCGCACTTTCTATTTCTGAGAAATTCTCAACATTTTATGTGCGCCTTATAGTCCGGAAAATACGGTATTAGAATTAGGCAGTGAAAATAAAAACAGTCCTTTTTCTTCAATAAGACGTAGCTTTAGCGGAAATTTTTTCATTTTCTCAACAAATAAAGGAAAAAAAGAACCCAAAATTTGTAAAGCAATTTCTCCCGAGTACGGCAATACCCCATATGTGGTCATAAACTGCTGTTTGGGCAAACGGCAGGGCTCAGAAGGAAAGGACCGCCATTTGGAGTGCAGATGTTGCTGGATTGGTTTCTGGGCGCCTGTGGGCCCAAAACAGTGGAAACCCCCCAGAAGTGACCCCATTTTGGAAACGACACCCCTCAATGCATTTACCAAGGGGTGTAGTAAGCATTTTAACCCTGCAGGTGTTTTGTAGAAATTAGTGTTCACTCGATGTTGCAGAGTGAAAATGGGATTTTCTTCCATAGATATGCCAATATGTGGTGCCCGGCTTGTGCCACCATAACAAGACAGCCCTCTAATTATTATGCGGTGTTTCCCGGTTTTAGAAACACCCTACATGTGGCCCTAATCTTTTGCCTGGACATATGACAGGGCTCAGGAGTGAAGAGTACCATGCGGAGTGGAGGCCTAATTTGGCGATTTACAAAGTATTGGTTCACAACTGCAGAGGCTCAGATGTGAAATAATAAAAAGAAACCCCTGAGAAGTGACCCCATTATGGAAACTGCACCCCTCAAGGCATTTATTAAGAGGTGTAGTGAGGATTTTCACCCAACAGGTCTTTTCCATAAATGAATGCACTGCGGATGGTGCAAATTAAAAATTTATATTTTTCCCTAGATATGCCATTCAGTGGCAAATATGTCATGCCAAGCTTATGACACTGGAGACACACACCCCAAAAATTGTTAAAAGGGTTCTCCCGGGTATGACGATGCCATATATGTTGAAGGAAACTGCTGTTTGGGTACGCTGTAGGGTTCAGAGCCGAGGGAGCACCATTTGGCTTTTGGAGAGCTGATTTTGCTTGGTACTAAATTTGTTTGAGTATTGCTGGTGTTTTATAATGTGGGGGTACATGTAAGCGGGGCGGAGTATATAAGGGGCATAGTCAGGTGGTATGAAAAAAAATTAATAATCCATAGATGTGTGTTACGCTGTGAAGCAATCCTTTCCGCACAGGCCAGTGTCGCACTGATAAATGGTGTAATTTCTTATCCCCCTTTTGGTCCACACTCTGCACCTTTGTAGTTTGAGGAATTTTGCTGGGAAGTGTTGTCCTGGTATAATACGGGCACCGGCGCTTCCAGCGGATATGTTTGGGCCCTCCCTTTCCTGGTTCCCTAATTTTAGGTCCTTGATAAATCGCCTCTTCAAACAGAAGAAATGTTCCCCTCGGGCACAACTGCATATTTTTTTATTTCCTGACTTATTGGAGCCATAACTAATTTTATTTTTCATAGACGTAGCGGTATGAGGGCTGGTTTGTTGCGGGATGAGCTGTAGTTATTATTGATACCATTTTGGGGTACATGTGACTTTTTGATCACCTTTTATCCTATTTTTTGGGATGCCAGGTAAACAAAAAAATGCAATTCTGGCACAGCTTTTTTCGTTTTTTTTATACAGCGTTCACCATGCGTTATAAACTACATGTTAACTTTATTCTGTGGGTCAGTACGATTCTGGCGATACCTAATTTATAGCATTTTTTTATGTTTTACAACTTTTTTCACAATAAAATTACTTTTGTAAAAAGAATGTATTTTTTTTCTGTCGCAAAGTTGTGAGAACCATAACGTTTTAATTTTTTTTTATCGACGGAGGTGTATGAGGGCTTGTTTTTTGCGGGACGAGCTATAGTTTTTATAGGTACCATTTTTGGATACGTGCGACTTTTTGATCACTTTTTATTCTAATATTTGTAGGGCAAAGTGACTAAAAAACAGAAACTCTGGTAAAGTTTTTTACGTTTTTTTTTACGCTGTTCACCGCGTGCAATAAAAATACAATATTTTGATACCTCAGGTCGTTACGGTCGTGGCGATACCAAATACATATGGTTTAGTATTATTTTTCAATAATAAAGGACTTGATAAGAGTAAAAGGGGGATTGGTGTTTTATTTTATTACTTGAAACTTTTATTGTTTTCAAACTTTTATTTTTTGCACTTTTTTACACTTTTTTATACTTTTTTTTACACTTTTCTTCAAGCCCCACTAGGGGACTTGAAGGTCCAACGGTCAGATTTTTTTTTTTCTAATACATTGCACTACCTATGTAGTGCAATGTATTAGATCTGTCAGTCATTCACTGACAGCAAGCCGATTAGGCTTCGCCTCCCGGCGGGGCCTAATAGGCTTCCATAATGGCAGAGCAGGAGACCATTGTGTCTCCTGTTGCCATAACAGCAGTCGCCAGTCCCGATTGCCTGTCAGGGCTGGCGATCTGCTAGTAACCGCTACGATGCAGCAATCGCTTTTGATTGCTGCATCGAAGGGGTTAATGGCAGGGATCGGAGCTAGCTCCGGTTCCTGCCGTTACAGGTGGATGTCAGCTGTACAGTACAGCTGACATCCACCGCTGATGACGCCGGATCAGCTCCTGACCCGGCGCCATCTTGCCGGCAGCTACGGAAGCCGATCAGGCTCCTCCGCCGGGCGGATCTTGACCGGCTTCGGTGCTAGGCAGACCGGGAGGCCAGTATTAGGCCTCCGGTTGCCATTGCAGCCACCGGAACCCCGGCAATTTCATTGCTGGGGCTCCGATGAGCTGCAAACACCTTAAGTGCAGCGATCGCGTTTGAGCGCTGCACTTAAAGGGTTAATGGCGGGGATCGAAGCTAATTTCGGTCCCCGCCGTTACAGTCGGATGTCAGCTGTAAGATACAGCTGAGATCCGGTGATGATGGCACCGACTCAGTTTCTGAGCCGGTGCCAAACATTTGACGTACATGTACGGCATTTTGCGGGAAGTCAATGCTTTCCATGACGTACATGTACGTCAAATGTCGGGAAGGGGTTAATAAAAAATACCACAGACAAAATGTCACCATAGTGAGTAATGATTGATACCTTTGATCACATGATGTACAGTATGCCACATCATCATCCTCATGTGTAAATAGGGAAAAACACCGAAACAGGCCATACTTACAAATGGACACAGCCAGGTCAGAAACGCTGATGAAGGAGTGAGCAGGTGCTTTAAATAATAATAGCCACTCCCACTAGTCTTGAGGGGAGTGGTGTGTGGTGCATGGGATGTGTAGTAAGAAATAATAAATGAATAGTGTGTGTGCAAGTGTAATACTATAAGTGAAATATAGGACTCGCAAGTCAGGGGATCCTTGTCGTGGATTGCGAGCTTGCGTCCTTTTGGCCAAAATGATTACCAATACCCCAGGTATTTTTCATTATTATGTATATTCGCTTCTCTTGGACACAGCCGGGTCTTTGATGCTGGGAGAGTATGGTGTGTTGTTGTTTGGCATAGCAAGCAGGGTAGCCCGCTCTATGAATTATCAAGGCGTCACAAATAGGCTTCTACCTGGCTATACACGTTGTGCCTCATGACGTACACACTATCCCTCCATGTTTCACTCACTTGCACCCCATTATCCATTTATTTCTATTGAGGCACTTCACTCATTACTGCCCCCTATATTTCACTTACATTATTACACTTGCACACACACTATTCATTTATTATTTCTTACTACACATCCCATGCACCACACACCACTCCCCTCAAGACTAGTGGGAGTGGCTATTATTATTTAAAGCACCTGCTCACCCTTTCATCAGCGTTTCTGACCTGGCTGTGTCCATTTGTAAGTATGGCCTGTTTCAGTGTTTTTGTATATGTCCCCTTGTTTTTATGTGTAAATAGGGAGGACGGCACCGGCAGGGAGTGGTGGCGCAGGAATTGAGCAGAATTAATAAATTAGGCAGATCACAAAGTTTTTATATTTTTGTATATAGGTATAACATGGAAAATCGACTGAATTACTTTTTGGCGTACACTACATCTATTATACCTAAGGGCAATCTTAAATATATTGTTATGTAAATTGAGCAGTCATTTCATTCCAATTCATTGACTTTCTGGCAGCACGGTTACCAACGTACCCATAACAAAATGGTTTTCATCTCGCTCATTTCTTTCACAGTGGTTTACTTTACATATAAGATATTTATAGACTCATCAAGCACATAAATATTCATGTATTCCTTTTTGAGGCTTTAGTAGATTTCCTTTAAAGTAATCCAGCATATGGAGTAACCCATTGTTAACAAAAGGGTGTTGGGTAATGGGACATAAGCAGGGGTGTAGCTATAGGGGTGCAGAATAACCCCCTGTGCCACATAAGAAGACATTAATATTATATATGGCACATTGTAGGTCGGGTCCCTATTACAGATTTTGCAGCTAGAATATATTTCCACACGAAACCTAGGGTAGCACCCGCTGGAAAGTCAGGACCTATCTATCTATCTATCTATCTATCTATCTATCTATCTATCTATCTATCTATCTATCTATCTATCTATCTATCTATCTATCTATCTATCTATCTATCTATCTATCTATCTATCTATCTATCTATCTATCTATCTATCTCTCTCTCTCTCTATCTCTCTATCTATCTATCTATCTATCTATCTATCTATCTATCTATCTATCTATCTATCTATCTATCTATCTATCTATCTATCTATCTATCTATCTATCTATCTATCTATCTCTATCTCTCTCTCTCTCTATCTATCCATATAATTTGTAGGGCAGATACTCATAGATGCCTCAGGTATAGGTGACACATACTGTTGATATGAGGTGACTTTGGTTTTGTACATGACAGTCGTTCTAAAGCTAATTTACGTTCATGCTTGTGCTTTCTAGTTAATGGAGCTTTTAAATGCCAGTTTACCTTTGAAGTAGAATGAATGTCTTAGTAATCTTTATTATATTATGGTGATGCACATATTTCTCATATATAACTGCTCCTCATCCGGCCTCATTGTGGTAAAAGTACATATCTGTTTTAATAAACATGTATTCCACTGTATATCTAAAGAAGAACTCTATGATTCTAGACCTCCCCATTTACATGTACAGTTAGGTCCAAAATTATTTGGACAGTGACACAATCTTCTTGATTTTGGCTCTGCATGCCACCACATTGGATATGAAATGAAACAACTGAGATGCAATTGAAGTGTAGACTTTCAGGTTTAATTAAAGGGGTTGAACAAAAATATCCTGTGAAACGTTTAGGAATTGCAATTATTTCTCTACACAGCCTCCTCATTTCAGGGGCTCAAAAGTAATTAGACAAATTAGGCTGGGTTCACACGACCTATTTTCAGACGTAAACGAGGCGTATAATGCCTCGATTTACGGCTGAAAATAGGGCTTCAATACGTCGGCAAACATCTGCCCATTCATTTGAATGGGTTTGCCGATGTACTGTGCAGACGACCTGTAATTTACGCGTCGTCGTTTGACAGCTGTCAAACGACGACGCGTAAATTGACTGCCTCGGCAAAGAAGTGCAGTAATTTGAGCCGTTCTTCATTGAAGTCAATGAAGAGAAGCTCAAGATTTACGAGCGTCAAAGACGCCTCGCATAATGCGAGGAGGAGCTTTTACATCTGAAACGACGCAGCTGTTTTCTCCTGAAAACAGTCTGTCTTTTCAGACGTAAAAGACAGTTCACGTGTGCACATACCCTTAACATTACCATAAATAAAATAAAAAATAATACTTTGTAGAGAATCCTTTGCAGGCAATGACTTAAGGTCTTAAAGGCATGTTGTTGCCCGAAAAACATGTTTTTTTTTTAAAATTTAAACATTTAGTGTGTGGGTGATTAAACATTGTTCAAATTTTTTTTATTTTTTTCGCGAGTCAGGAAATATTATAAATTTTTTCTAATTTTTTCTAATTTATAATACTACCCATTTTTGGTCACTAGATGGAGCTAGTTCCCAAAATTGCAGCATTGCAACATTGGGTTAAAAGCTCTCGCTCTAGTGAGCTCTCAGCATCCCCCCCTCCTTTATCCTGGCTAGTGCCGGGATAAACGAGGGGTTTGAAAGGTTTAACCTCCTACACTGTGTGTCGCCATTTTTTGAGGTAACCCACAGTGTAGTAGGTTTACATACAGTAGTAAACACACACAAACACTAACATACATTGAAATCTCTTACCTGCTCCTGCCGTCGCGGCTCCCTCCGGCCCGTCCGCTCCCTTTGCTGCCGCTGTTCCATGTGCACAAGTCCGGAAGCCGCGACCGGAAGTAGTAATATTACTGTCCGGCCGCGACTTCCGGTCCACAGGAAAATGGCGCCGGACGGCGCCAATTTCGAATAGGACTGTGTGGGAGCGGCGCATGCGCAGTTCCCACACAGACGCCGTACACGGCAGTCAATGGGACGGGAGCCGTTCGCAGTCCCTATGGGACTGTGGCTGCCGTATTCCATGTCTGTGTGTGTCGTTAATCGACACACACAGTAATGGAAACAAAAATGGCAGCCCCCATAGAGAAGTAAATCAATTAAAAACGTAAAAAGTACAACACAGCAACATACATTAATAAAATTTATTGATCTATCACACTAAAACACATAACATATTAAAAAAAAAGTTGGTCGTGACACTGTTCCTTTAAGCAAGTAAAATGCATGCTCGATCGGGTTGAGATCTTGTGATTGACTTGGCCATTGTAGAATATTCCACTTCTTTGCCTTAAAAAACTCCTGGGTTGCTTTCGCAGTATCTTTTGGGTCATTGTCCATCTGTACTGTGAAGCGACGTCCAATCAACCTTGCTACATTTTGTTGAATCTGAGCAGAAAGTATATCCCTGAACACTTCAGAATTCATCCGGCTGCTTCTGTCTTCAGTCACATCAACAATAAACACTAGTGCCCCAGTGCCTTTGGCAGCCGTGCATGCCCATGCCATCACACTGCTTCCACCATGTTTTACAGAGGATGTGGTGTTCTTTGGATCATGAGCCGTTCCAAGCCTTCTTCATACTTTCTTCCTCCCATCATTCTGGTACAGGTTGATCTTAGTTTCATCTGTCCAAAGAATTCTGTTCCAGAACTGGGTGGCTACTTTGTTTGGCAAAGTCTAATCTGGCCTTTCTATTTTGAGGCTGCTTAATGGTTTGCACCTTGGGGTGAACCCTCTGTATTTGCTCTCATAAAGACTTATTTTTATGGTAGACTTAGATATGGATACACCTACTTCCAGGAGAGTCTTCTTCACTATGGTAGATGTTACGAAGGGGTTTTTCTCACCGTGGAAAGGATTCTGCGATCATCCACCACTGTTGTCTTCCGTGGACGTCCAGACCTTTTGGAGTTTACAAGATCTACCAGTGTGCTCTATTTTTTTTTCACGTATGTACCAAAATGTTGATTTTGCCATTCCTAATATTTGTGCTATCTCTCTGATGGATTTATTCTTTTTTTTCCGCCTAACAATGGTCTGTTTCACTTGCATTGAGAGCTCCTATGACCTCATGTTGTGGGTTCACAACAGCAACAGCTTCCAAATGCAAATGCCACAACTGGAATCAACTCCAGACCTTTTACCTGCTTAATTGATGATGGATTAACGAGGGAAAAGCCTATGCAGCCCATTAAATAGCTTTTGAGATAATTGTCCAATTACATTTGGTCCCTTGAAAAGGAGGCAGCTACGTATTAAAGAGCTGTAATTCCTAATCCCTTCCTCAAATTAGGATGGGAATACCCTCAAATTAAAGCTGAGATTCTGAACTTTAAGCCCATATTATTATATAACTGTATATTCGATATATTTTGGTAAACAGCTAAAATGCCAAAACTTGTGTCACTGTCTAAATAATTCTGGACCTAACTGTATATTATCAAAAAACTGAATGAATGTACCAAATCATAGACTAATAGAGAGGTTGGGTTTATATAGAATAAACGGTCAAACTGAAAATGTTATTAGGCTGGGTTTACTCAGGTAAGGCTTCGTACACATCTGCATTTCGTTCATGGGTTCCGCCAAAACTTTCCGTCAGGGGAAGCCATGAACGGAAACCAAATGGAACCATAGTTTTTCCTTTTTGCATTTCAATGGAAATGCTTTCGTTACTAATGGTTTCCGTTTGTCTTCCCAATCTCGGCTGGGAAGTGCAAAGGAAAAGCCCACATAAATCGGCACAGCCGTGCGACAGACGGAGGGGGACCCCCTTCCCTCCCTGTGCACTTTCGGCAACTCCCAGATTGGGCCCCCTTCCTTCACATATGTTATTGATGCCATCAGTAACATATGTTAAGGAAGAGGGCCCGATCTGTGAGTTGCCGAACGTGCACGAACGTGCACAGGGTGGGAGGGGGCCCCCTTCGTCTGCCGTGTCGCCGATCTATTACTTGGAAACCCTGGCAAAGCTTGCTCTGTCTGGTGGTTTTCGTCACCTAGTAACCAGCGTCACTGTCAGATGCAGTGCAACATCTGACAGTGACGCTCACTAGGTGATCAAGACCACCAGATAGAGCATGCCGCACCTAGCAAGCAGCATTGCTATCTTCGGACCAGTTATTGATCCGAGATAGCGGCGCTGCTGAAATGAAGCCCAATACTGGTTGTCTGACTGAGCCTCTCAGCCAATCAGTGTTAGGGTTCTTCTTGCTACACCCCCTGAGCGTGCCGGTGCTTTTACTTTATGGTGTGTGTGTGCTGAGCGTCGTGAAGGGGACTGACTGAAAATAAAAAGAACTAGGAGGTAGTGGTTGCTGCCCTGTCTGTAGAAAAGTTTGGAGTGGAGCTCAGTGGACAGTTAAAGGGGTTTGCCCTTCATTAACTCTTATGGCATATCCACAGGATATGCCATAAATTTGCGATAGATGCGGGTCCCACCTCTGGGACATGCGCCTATCTCTAGAACGGGGCCCCCTAAATCCCGTTCTGCCTTTCTCGGCTCCTGCTGCTTCCCAGCCACTTCCAGGTAAGATGGTTGGGAGTTACGAAAACAGAAAAGCTTCCTGTTGATATGCATAAATGTCCAAGATGAGCAAACCCCTTTAAAGTTTTCACTCACTGTGTGGTCACCACACTGTGGTGGCCTCCTCAATCACCGTATGGGGTGCCACCCCTATATCACCACCACAAATACACATATTTTATTATTGGTTTACTACTTTGGTTATAGTAAAAAAAAAGTTACAAATTTACTTTTCTGTCATCACTTACTCAGTTCAGAAGTATTGCATTTCTATAGGTGAAGTATTATAAGTTAGTCCTGCTTGATAGGTGACAATGCAATGAGCAAAATAAAGTCATAAATTAGTTGCATGAGTGCTTTGTGTTCGGCCAGATTCGAACATGAAAAACGTGACATTTTTCACGTCCGAGGTGCCCCTGTGTGGGTTCTGTTTTCGCGGGTCCCCATAGACTCGAGTCTATGAAGGGATCTGTGAAAAAAGAACAAAATAGGACATGTTCTATTTTTTAACGGACCCTTCACACAGTCCGTTGAAACAACAGCCGTGTGAACGGCCCCATTGAAATACATGCGTCCGTGTAACAGCCGTTGTTTTAACAGCCGCCAGACGGACGTTCTCTATGTTCGCCTGAATTCGGCATTATACTCAGCTGTTTAATATGGAACGTATTTGCATTATTTATGTTTGTTTTTTGTGTTCTAAACGAGTAAATAAATGTGCAATATATATTTGTATAGTTTTATATGCGCACTGGGTGGTTAGGCTTTGGGGGGCCCAGGCTAATTTTTTGCACAGGGGCCCTCTGCTGTCTGTGTCCGCCTCTGTAAGAGATAAATAGGTAGATAGGTCGATACAGTAAGAGTGAGTTAGATAGATATGAATTACATGATAGATAGATAGATAGATAGATAGATAGATAGATAGATAGATAGATAGATAGATAATGCGAAAAAATAGGCAGCACTCCTAGATATCAACTTGTATATATGTGGGGGTAGTGACTGCCTGAGAGAGAGGGAGGGAGAGAGAGAGGGAGAGAGAGATAGAGAGAGATAGAGAGAGATAGAGAGAGATAGAGAGAGAGCGAGAGAGAGAGAGAGAGAGTCACCTCAGGCCTATGACATGCTGGAGGCGTTGTTTTTCATTCACTTTGTTCTGGAATAATTTGACAATCTGCACCACATGAAGAACGGGGTGGAGTTGTTTGGAGTGCCAGAGATGCGTAAACCTGCTCGGCTACTAGGATTGTGTCTGTGCAAGACCGGGAAGCTGGAGCACCTGTTACACTGCATTGTGAGGCTGCTGGAACAAACACTCTATTTATTGCTCTGCAGCGACTGCTCGCTGTAACCTTCCCTTACCTCAGGACACCTGCGCAGATGTGTCGTGACAGAAGCAAGAGCAGAGCATTTATGTCCGCCTACCTGACACTATTTCTGCTTCTTTGTAAAGGACTTTGTAAAGGACTCTTTTGCTAAACATATAAAAGTGTTTTTGCTAAACATATCTGGAAGCCACTCTCATTGTCAATATGTTTAGTACAAATTTTTTTTCAGAAGGGACACATGCTCTAAATAAGACATAATGGGACGGGGAATGTCACAAAAATATGTCTGGTATTATGTCTGGTATTGCAGCTTCATTGACATGAAAGGGGATGAGGTGCAATACCACACCCAACCTGTGGACAGGTGTCGCACTGTTTTTGGAAGAAAGCAGACATGTTTTTTCTAAGGGTATGTTCGCACATAGTGTTTTCAGGCATATTGCGGGGCGTAAACGCCTCAAAATACGCTTAGAAAAACGCTAGTGAAACGCCAATAAACAGTTTCCCATTGTAATCAATGGGAAAAGCAGCATTTTGTTCAGACGGGGCGTTAATTTACGCTGTTGGTTTAAAAAAAGTGCGTAAAAAGACGCCGCGTGAAAAGGAGCATGTCACTTCTTGAGCCGTTTTTGGAGCTGTAATCATGTTTTCAGTACGAGACAGTAGTTCCATGTTGAGGCAGGGACTCCTAGCATCGTACATAACTATGATGCTAGGAGCCCGGCTCCCTGCACTGTGTTCGGTCCGGGACTTGCGGCCGAAATACGTTCCATCCTTTTTACCGGCCGAACATGCTTGTGTGAATCCAGCCTGAGGAGAAATTCCAGTTGTAGCACTATATTAGGGAATTACCTCATATTTTTAAGGGGTTAACTATGCTAGTCACAGTCATCCTGTATGCTAGATGCATAAAGCAAAGACCTTATGAAGCCTAATGCAAAAGCTGTACCTGGTTCCACCACTGGTCCATGGATGATATCATGTTCCTCTCTTTATGAAAAGATCATGCTAGATATGCACTATAATGATGAAGTATTGATTTTATAGTACGATAGTTCTTTCTTGTGTAATTACATCATTGTGCATGACCTGAGTAAGTCGAGTCGTGATTCCCTTAATGTATAAATACCCCTTTGTCCCTTCTACCCCCCCTTACCAATAAATACTCAAACAAAACAATGCGGTGGGTTAAGTGGCCACAGCGGCCTCTTATTATAGAAAAAACAGTAGAAAAACATTTTAATATTCATGGATAACCAACGATACGTTAGGATGTACAAGAAATACAACCTCGTAATAATAACCATGTCATCTAATCAATGATACCATAACAAACACATAAAATAAAAGGAAGGGACAGTCCCTGAAGCTACACAAAAATCTGGCGGAAATCTGCCCACACCAATATTTTACCCCCAGCCGTAAACCCAGATCAGGGGCACTAAAAATCACATGCAGATGCCATAGAAATCTGCCAACGACTCCTTAGGGGTACCACCCCAAAGAGCCTCACTATAATCAGCCAGATGAAGCATTAAATTTTGGGGATAAACACCCGTGATGTCTCCCCTCCAGGAGTTTTACCACTAAGGGCACGGCCAGACGTGGCGGAATTGCTGTGGAATTCCGCTGCGGACGTTTTTTTCAGTTGTTTCAATACATTTTTAGGCAAGTTAGTTCAGACGTGGCGGAAAACTCTGCTGCGGATCATAGGCTGCGGTGCGGAATTTTCCCTCTGCAGCATGCACTGTCTGTTGCGGAGAAGAAGCGGAATTTCACTGTGGCAAGTCCGCTGTCTTTTCTGCAACGTCTGAATTACCTGTCAAATATGCAAATGTTGTTGCAGATTCGTTGCGTAATTGCCCCAAATCAGCACCAACATTTGCTGCGGAAAAACTCTGCAACGTCTAGCTGTGCCCTAACTCTAAGGCCCCCCCCCCACGCCAGCCGCAATGACAAATAAGAATCACTCGATGCACAAAACAAAAAACAAACCAACACAGATCTACCAAACGGATTCCCTGACACAATAAGAGTGGGCGGGAAGATTTCACCATTAGCTGTCCCGCCGCCAGAATAACACGCAAGGACAGAACCCCATATTTAACTAACGTAGATACTAGCCTAATCTGCCCACCCCCTTAGCTGCAACTCACCCCTTTACCTATTAGGGTATGTTAACACGCAGCGGTTTCAGACGTAATTCGGGCGTTTTATGCCTCCAATTACGCCTGAAAAAACGCCCCCAATACGCCTTCAAACATCTGCCCATTGCTTTCAATGGGAATTACAATGTTCTGTACCCACAAGCCTTTATTTTACGCATCACTGTCAAAATACGGCGCGTAAAATGATGGCTCGTCAAAAGAAGTGCAGGACACTTCTTGGGACGTTTTTGGAAGCGTTTTTCATTGATTCCCTTGAAAAACTGCTCCAAAAAACGGCCCGTAAAAAATGCTGTGAAAAACGCGATTTGTTAAAAAAACTTCTTAAAATCAGGAGCTGTTTTCGCCTGAAAACAGCTCCGTATTTTCAGACGTTTTTGCTCACTGCGTGTGAACATACCCTTATTCTTTCCTACTACCAAGTCATGTGGGCCTCCCCTGACCTTTGGGTATAGTGCGGCCCTTGATATTATCACCTACGTCTGTGGTTAAATTATAGACAGAGGGGCCCTGCAGGCATACGGGTCTGCTTGTAATGCCTATTTGCTACTGTACATGCATCTACCTGTTAGTTTGGATGTATTTGTGCAAAAAATTACTTTTTAAAAAATGGAACTACTTTGAGTGTTTGTTACTTTTTTATTTTATGAACAGTTCTGAATAAATCTTTTCAACTCTTTATATATAATTCATGTTTTCAAGCATATTAAATGCTGCCGTCTAGGCTTGGTATAAAAGTGTAAGAAGAGATGATGTGGTGGCAGACCTCTTTGTACAATACGGTTCGTTGCTAGGTTTGGTTCGTGGTTATCTACTTCCTGCATGATATCTTACAGCTCAGTTTCGGAAAATATACGCTAGAGCTTCCTCTGTTTTTATGCTTTATTTAATACCTTGTGAATTAATCTTTTGACAAAAACAAAAACTTGACTCTCCTTAGGACCTTACGTTTAGGCCTTGAGGACAAAAAATAGAGTTAAACGCATCATTGATGCTCAGACTGAGTGTAATGTCTGGGAGGGACACTGTCAGCCCGAAGCACATCTGAAACTTTCCTGTCAGTCCAGGAAGTGCACACGTGAACAGAGGAGATTCAACGACTGACACCGTGACAGGAACAGACCGACTAACTCACAATAATAGTCAATTTAATTATAAAGGAGCTGTGTACGTGACATGGGAGAACTCGTATAGGAGAAGGCATTGAAAACAATAAAGTCACAGATAAAGCATCTTATACTGGATATGGACAACTTCTCCAAGTGACTTATCTTCAAAGGTGTTATTCATGTGCACATGTAGTGGGAACATAACAGGGGATGAGTGGCGAGCTTGGAAGAAACAGAGATGGGACACAAGGGAGTTTCAGGACAAGTACTCCAAAGCACCAGAACTCAGTGTCTATTCGTGGGGAGGTAAAGAGACATAATGCGGCCAAAGTCCAGCTCAACAGACTTCGAAAACTGGCGGAAAATGTGAGCGATCCGCAGCTGAAAGCCAATCTGATGGTCTCTCTGGACTGCTTAGGAGGTAAGAATACGGTGTTATCTCCGGCAAGGAGACAGCAGAGCTGTGGCAGTGGCACTTCGTAGCACAATAGAGATGTATTTTATTATTATTGGGTATGTGCTGTTGCATATGTGTGGTACAGACGTGAAGAATGGCATGGGCATTAGGGTCAATACAGGCGTCTGTGTAAAACGATATATATTTGTACTTTTTTTTACTTTATTGTTTTATTGGTACTTCGCTTGTGATAAAGCAAGAGTCAGCACTTGTAAAACACACATGCATTTCTTGGGTATCTCTACCTCCTATTGAATTTGTCAGAAACGAATGCACCATCAACACCAGAGATAGGACATGCTGAGCTTCTACTTGCTGACCACTAATAGACTTTATAGGTCTAAGGCCGGGTTCCCACGTAACTTAAACGCTGTGGAATTTCCACAACTAAATTCTGTTTAGGAAATCTGCAGCATTTACAGTAGCAGCAAAGTCAATAAGAAAATCTCATGCCCACTCTGCAGAAAAAAAAACGCAGCATAAACGTTAATAAATTGACCTGCGGTGCTGCATTTTAGTTGATTTTCAGTTGTGGGTTTTTCCCATTGAATTCAATGGGGAAGCAAATTGTTGCAACTTTTGCAGCATTTTCACATCGATTATGCGAAAAATCGCAACTACAGAAAAATGTTAAAAAATCATACTTACCCAGAAGTCTGTGTTTTTTCGTCCAGTCTGGCCTCCTGGGATGACGTTGCATCCCATGTGAACGCTGCAGCCAATGACAGGGTGTAACGGTGGTCACTTGGGATAAAACATCATCCCAGAAGGCCGGCCTGGATGACGTGAGAGGGCCGGCCTCCTGGGATGATGTTACATCCCATGTGACCACCGCTGCAGCCAGTCACAGGCTTCAGCGTCATCCAAGGAGGCCAAACCGGACTGCACAGGAGGGACGCGTCGCCATAATAGTGGCCTAAGTAAGTATGAGCAATTTTTACTGCAGCACCATTTTTCGGACGGAAGGTGCTGTGGGTTCCAGGTTGGACACTGGATTTTTACGCAGCGTATCCGACCCTTGGGAACCCGGCCTTAGAGGTCTACAAGAACTCTGCAAGAACGTATATAAATGTCAGGCAGACAAGCAATTATACAGCTGCAGGAGGGGAGAGCCGGCTGTAAGTGATCACCAGAAGAAAGAAGAAATTACTCAAGACCCTTTTACACTGGCCAATAATCGGGCAAATGAGCGGTCATAAGAACACTCGTTCCCGATCATTGCTGATAACGCTCGTTCATTGGCTGATCGTAACTAGAGCGACATGATGGAAAAGCCTGGGGACGAGCGATTGCAGTAATGATTGCTCGTCCCCATACATTACTGAATATAGCTCCTTGTGAAAGGAGCAAACGAGCGCTGATCAACGAGCTGTCGTGTTGATTGGTACTCGTTTTTATGGCCCAAAGTGGCCGGTGTAAAAGAACTCTTACTTCTACCTTTTCAATTTTTACATACACAGTTCTCAATAAATACTGTGTACACAATACGGGAGGCTGCAGTGCTGCCTCCAGTGTTTCTCTCAACTATCATGTGAACCTTCACATATTACGCATCATGGAAAACCAATATAAGGACTAGATTTTGATAACGCATACATTCGTTTATATTTATAAAGGTACAAAATGGAATATTATTTTTTTTTAAAGATGTTGTTCCCTGTATATCTGATCATGGCGTGGGTAATACAACATCAGGAGTTTAATAACACATAGAGCATTTACAAGGTGTGTGCACCCGAATTCTAAATTCTCCATTGACTGTCATATCAACATCTAGCTGGGGTGGTATATTTGGTCTGCAGGGTGGTTACACAGGCAGGTGTGTTATAGTCAGTGCTACATCTGCCCAGCCCTGCTGCTTCAGGAGAGGGTCATTGCGACCTGCAGTATTTTTATTAAATCATTTGTGATACTGATGGTAAATTTCCTTACACAGCCTGATTTTTGACCTAATTATTGTTTGAGTCTTTGTATGACCAGCACTAGGTCAATATGCATTGTGTAATAGTGAACTGTTTCTGTGTTTTTTTATTGTGTACTTACTGGGGTTGTACCAAGATCCCATGGTTTTTTCAAAGGCCTAGGATTATTAAAAGGGTTGTCTCAGAATTGACAATTATTACCTATCGATAGGATAGGTGATAATTGTCTGATCGCTGAGTTCCCCACCGCTGGGATGCCCACTGGTCGCGAGAACGGGTGTCCCGACACCCCACCCCGTTACTCCTCACAGCACCCTGCAGTAAAGAACTAGAATGAAGCGCCGATCATGCGCCCGCCACTCTGTTCAATGTCTTTGGGAGTTATGGAGACAGCCGAGTAAAGCTCTATGACTGCTGTAGACTTTTACTAGAGAGGCAACGCGCATGCTCGATTTCCACTTCATCCAAGCTCCTCTTCAATGTGGTCAAGCAGTGAGGAGGAACGAGAAAGGGGGATTCAGGATACCTGTTCTCACAATGGGGGTCCTAGTATTCAGACAATTACCATCTGTCCAGTAGATAGGCGATAAATGCCGATTCTAGGAATACCACTTTAAGATATTGTAAATGCTCACTAAGGGCATGTTCACACAGGGCGGATACGCTGCGTAAAAGTACACATCGTATCCGCCAGGGGATTCCAACCGAAAAACCGCACCAAATTGTGGTGCCGTTTTTTGGCCGGAATGTCTGCTGCGGAAAACAGCACGTAAAAAAAATAAAAGGCCCATACTTACCTGTAGCCATGGCGACGGGTCCCTCTGACGTCCTGCAGCCGCAGATTTTCCGCCGCAAAAATCTCACCATCTGCTATTTGTTGCGGGTTTTACCTCCCCAATGTATTGAATGGGGAAAAGGCGCAACAGAAAAGCAGCGATTCCGCAACATAAACTGACATGCTGCAGATTAAAAAAAGGCACCTCAGGTTAATTTATGAATGGTTTTTCTGCGTTTTTTTTACGCATCATGTGCATGAGATTTGTACAAATTTCATCCACTTTGCTGCTACTGTAATGCTCTGCGGATTATCCGCAATGAAATCAGTCGTGGAAAATCCACAGTATTTACGCTACGTGTGATCCCGGCCTAATTGTGCATTTACCTCCTGTCCCTATTTGGCACCTCACGGCTCAATTCACACTTGCCAGTAAAGATGTCAGAATGACCAGACCTGCAGCTTAGAGCATGTCCCACTCAGTAGTGGAAACTATATTTCCCTTGAGCACCAGAGTGGCATCGACGGCAAATATAAGAGCCATTAACATACAGGGCAAGTGCAGCGGAACTGCGCATTCTCAACCTGTACAGTGAGACCGGCGAGAACGCGCATGCGCCATCTTACTGCACAGAGAGAAGAGGCCCACTATCTGCACAGAGTAGGGACGATTTGTGCATACTGGACAACAATCCAATAACAAACCCATAGGATTGCGTACCGGCGCAGGCGAGATCTTTTTACAGCTTCATTTTAGACAATTGATTGTATTGTCAGATATTTATTATTTTTAATATGTGATGCAATTGTAATTTTAGATTATTTGTAATCTTGATACAACCCCTGATCATACTTACTATACTGCCAATAATTTCGCCCTTTCAAGGTGACATGGATATTATACTGTTGCTATAGTTTTTAATGTTGATACTAAACATCTGGAAACCAATTTTATGCTTTGTCGAAAATTTGGAAGAGGGGGCACGGATAAATAAAGAATATTTATTCTTCAAGTCTTTATGATAAACTAATTTATTTTGCAGCATAAATAACTACTGCATTGCTGTCAGAAGCATTATTGTCATTTATATTATTGAAATACATGAACTGTGTTCAATGTTGTACTGGCATGACTGCCATTGGGCCATGGCGATGCTCTGCCAGTCTCTATGACAGCAAAATTTGTGCTAATGAGTAAAATTTCCAGCAAAAGAGCAAAGATATGTATAGTTTAGTGATGTAATACTCACCCCTGTGCACACTCTGATAAGTTTATTTTCTAGTAATGGATTATCAAATAAATATGAGTTCAGAATATGAATTTTATTTCATTATCACCATCATCTAATGGATATCATACTTAAAGGAGTATTCCAGTTTCTGCGAATTAATGTTATTCTTTGTATAATAAAAAGTTATAAAATTTTCCAGTCAATTTTCTGTATCTCTTTCTCTCAATTTTGAAGTTCTCTGCTTGTTGTCATTCAGTAGAAAACGTCATTGTTTACTTCCATTGAATAATGTCATGGTCATGTGATGGACACAGGTGCACAGCTCATTACAAGATTCAGCTCTGATAACTGCACTGAAGCTCTAACGAGATTTGCATGACAACAAGCAGAGATCTTGAAAATGAAGTATATTGTAAAATTATACAACTTTTCATCATACAATGAATAACCTTATTTGTTGAAACTATAAAACCACTTTAAATCATTAAAGCTCATTTTAGATGTTCATAATATATTTGCATATTATTTTTCATTTGTTTAACGTGGGCCTGTCTATAAATATTGGTCCATTTAATGGAATAGAGCTCTTTTTTACTAGTGTTGCTCAATTTGCATTGAACAATAGCAGCCAATGGGTATCCATCTTTTATATGTCCTCTAAAAAAATATTGATATTAATAATAAATTTCAATGTCTCGTTAGTAAGACAATCAAAGAGAACAAACAAATGAGACAATTTTGCACATTTTAAAGCAGCAAATACCCTTGGGATAAGTTCACACCTAGTTTTTTCAGGCGCATATCTGAGCATAAACGCCTTGAAATACGCCTGGAAAAGCACTAGAAAAACGTCTACAAACAGCTTCCTATTAAATTCAATGGGAAATATACTGTGCCAAGCCAATTGTTCACAGTGATGCAGCAATGGAGGTAAAAACAAACTGAATGCCTCCAAGGAGGTACATACTAGTATTTTTAAACCCTTTGGATTGCCATATCAAACAGAAGAGGTTCACGGAAGAGGAGGATATCATGGTAATCATTAGGGTATGTTCACACGCAGTGGTTTCAGACGTAATTCGGGCCGTTTACGCCTCGAATTACGCCTGAAAAAACGTCACCATTACGCCTTCAATCATCTGCCCATTTACGGCGTTCTGTTCCCACGAGGCTTAATTTTACGCATTGCTGTAAAAATACGGCGCGTAAAAAGAAGCCAGCGAAAAAGAAGTGCATGTCACTTCTTGGGACGTTTTTGGATGCGTTCTTCATTGACTCCATTGAAAAACATCTCCAATAACGGCCATAAATTACGCCGCGAAAAACACGAGTTGTTACAAAAACATCTGAAAATCAGGAGCTGTTTTCGCTTGAAAACAGCTCCGTATTTTCAGACATATTTTGCTAAGCGTGTGAACATAGCCTTAGAGCACAAAAGAAACAGTATAAAATAGAATAAAAAGTTCAGCTCTGCTATGTGTGTACAGCGGGGATATATTATTCACATATAGTTATATGGGTGTTGCTATTCATTTTGTTTCTTTGTGACCTTTTTTTAAAAAAATAAATGATTGCGACAAAACTAATGCATCTTTAATGGGATTGTTAGGAATAGTCATTATGAAGATATTGGAAGGGAGTTGTAAAATTGTTACCCAGCCTTTATAATAATCTGCCCCTGCTCTTTATTTTATGTCGTATGTATCTATAGGCCATGTCCTGTGTTATGAATGGCTGTATCACAGCTGAATACAACCTCCGAGTTGTACAGAGCCGTAATACGGCACTAAAAAACTTCTCTAGGGCCCATCTCTACCTCCGTTTGCTTCCAAATTCATATGGAGGCATACTGTACAAGGGTTTTTTCCTGGTCAGAAAAAAATAAATCTTTCCCTCCATCTAATGTTGTATTACGAAGAACATCATTAACATACAGTGCTGTGTGGAGCACCACAAGGCAGCACATGGAAGTCCAGGCGGCTCCACCGGGTACATTAAGTCTTATATTTAGTGTTTCCCATATATTTCTTTGTACAGAGTTGTATTTCTACTGCAACTGTATTCATGTGCTGAAAGGCAATATGCTGTAAATGTCAGGTCATCAAGCAATGTAGATAGACTTTCCAAGATTAAAGCGCCTCTGTCACCACATTATAAGTGCCCTATCTTGTACATGATGTGATCGGCGATGTAATGTAGATTACAGCAGTGTTTTTTATTTCGAAAAACTATCATTTTTGACGGAGTTATGACCTATTTTAGATTTATGCTAGTGACTTCCTTATTGGACAACTGGGCGTTTGTACATTTTGACCAACTGGGTGTTGCGGAGAGAAGTGTATGACGCTGACCAATCAGCGTCAAACACTTCTTTCCATTCATTTACACAGCACATAGTGATCTAGCTAGATCACTATGTGCAGCCACATACACACACACTAATGTTACTCAAGTGTCCTGACAGTGAATAGACATCACTACCAGCCAGGATGTGATGTCTATTCAGAATCCTGACACTTCGGTAGCGTTTGTGTGAGATTTACAGCACAGCAAGCGTAATCTCGTGAGATTACGCTGTAAGCCGTCATTTAAAATGAGATTACACTTACTGTACTGTAAATCTCACACAAACGTTACCGAAGTGTCAGGATTCTGAATAGACATCACGTCCTGGCAGGTAGTGATGTATTTTCATTGTCAGGACACTTGAGTAACGTTAATGTGTGTGTATGTGGCTGCACATAGTGATCTAGTAAAATCACTATGTGCTGTGTAAATCAATGGAGAGAAGTGTATGACGCTGATTGGTCACTGATTGGTCAGCGTCATACACTCCTCTGTACAACGCCCACTTGGTCAAAAAGTAAAACACGCCCAGTTGTCCATTAAGAAACTCATTAGCATAAAGCTAAAATAGGTCATAACTCCGTCAAAATGATCGTTTTTGTAAGTAAAAAACACGGCTCTAATCTACATTACAGCGCCGATCACATTATGTACAAGATAGGCCACTTATAATGTGGTGACAGAGCCTCTTTAAGTGCGGAAGGCATCAAGAAATGTTAGGAAAGTTATGTCAAGCCAGAAGACTAATCTGAAATAGCATTAATTTACAGCATTAATATTCATAAGATTTCATATGATCTAAGGCTATGTATGAATTGGATTTATTTGCTCCATCTTTCATTGATATAGAGATTATGGAGGAGAAATGGATAGCAAGAAGTATGCATGTATCCTAAGGAGTTTAAAGGCGTTTTCCCATCAAAGACATTTATGACATATGCACAGGAAATATCCTCAGGCCCCCTAAACCCTGTTCTACAGCACTGTGGTCCGGCTGAAGCATGTGATTTGCGACCATGAAGAAGAAAACAGCGTAGCTCGCTGAGCTACGCTGTTTCCGTAACTCCCAAAGTAGTGAATTGCAGTTACAGAAGCAGCGTAGCATGCGAGCTACACCGCTTCCATAACTACCATTCAGTTCTATGGGACTTACAGAAACAGTGTAGCTCAGCGAGCTCTGCTGTTTTCTTCCTCATGGTCGGAAAACACACGCTTCAGCCGGACCACAGAGCTGTAGAACAGGGTTTAGGGAGGCCCGTTCTAGAGATAAATGTCGCATCTATCTGACATTTATGACATATCCTGTGGATATGTCATAAATGTCCCTGATGGGAAAACCCCTTTAAGTACAGGTCTATAGGCTAGTATTTTAGATGTCAGAAGCAGGTGGAAGTGATGATCTTTTAGAATAGAATGGAGTAACATTATGGGCTTCATTTCTGAACAATCATAACACGAGTTATTACTGAGGCTTCACTTTAGAATCAGAATACAGCAAAAAAATCTAAATGTACCACCGTTTTCAGAAAGTACATTATATAAATTCATTTTCTGGGTTATATTAAAGTTAGTGAAATTGAATGGAACTTCAGACGAGAGGACTCCTTACTGCTGCTTATGACTAAGAACCTTATGTTTCTGTGCTGATAAAAATGACCTCTATTTAAATCAGAGCTGAGTATTTAAACTTCACAAAATGCTGACTGCGCTTCTGCCAGGATTGAGGGATTGGGGAATATTCGTCCAGCTTTCTCTAAAAAACTGTTGTACTGATGATGATGGTGAATGTGTTTTTTATTTAACCTTGTAGCGGAGTTCATGTACCTGTACAGATCTACACTGAAATCTTTAGACTTGTCATTACACCATTTACTCAGCAAAGTAACAGAGTCCCGGTAACTCGTTAGAAACCGGCTTTAAGTTCTTAAATAGTTGCTATAGTTTGTGAAATTGTTGTGTCCCGGCTATTCACATTAGATCAACCTTGTTTGATTTTCACTGCCGATCAGAGGTGTAATTTTAGACTCCTGGGCCCCAATGCAAAATCTGTGAAACATACCCCATTTATAATTCTGGTGTCCTCTTATGTAGCACAGGGGTCTGGGCCCTTTGGGTCTGGGTGCAACTGTTACCTCTGCCACTATGTAGCCATTGCCTGCAGATTCAACTATTTCCTTGCTGGTTTCTGGCAACCAGTGCCTACTCTACACCACAAGAGACCTTCTTACTGGCTACAGGCG
The DNA here is from genome assembly GCF_050947455.1 of Rhinoderma darwinii. Lineage (NCBI taxonomy): Eukaryota > Metazoa > Chordata > Amphibia > Anura > Rhinodermatidae > Rhinoderma > Rhinoderma darwinii. The sequence goes on from NC_134688.1 coordinate 98,990,055, forward strand.
TTTCAGATCAGTGGACATGTTTTATACAATGTGGAGATTTTAGGGGCGCTCAAGCTCTTGTGGTGCAAGGGCCACAATAAAAGAGATTGTCGGATTGTACCACTCCCAAGGGTTACTATAAAACTTAAAGAGGTATTCTCATCTGAGACATTAATGGCATATCAACAGTATATAAAGAGAATTGGGGTCCCCTACTCCCCCATTCGGCACTTCAGAGAGGGACCAGATGGTTAGTCTGAGAAGTTCACAACTTTAGAGCAGCAAAGCATGTCTTTTGAAAGCAATTTCATTCTGAACCATCAGTACACAAGCATGTTTGTGTTCTGATCTTTCTGTGGGCCGCACAGATCCGCAGGGCTGCATATGGCCCTTGTGCCAGAGGTTGGGCACCCTTGGTCTAGATGATACTGAGCAGCACCATTAAAGGGGTTCTTCGGGCATTTTATATTGATGGCCTATCCCTAGGATAGGTCACCAATATCAGATCGGTGGGGATTATCTGTTAATCCACATTTAGATAATGCACATAAAAGAATGTCGTAATTAAACCTCCTATTGTAAGTGATGATTTATGGAAACTAAGCTATTTGTAATAATGCAACCATACACTTGTTAGTCTGCTGTACTTGATGCTGTATTGTGCGTCGCCAACATAGCATGACCCATATCCATTCTCTAACCATTGTAGGTGTTAGTGGAACACAATGCTGCAGGCAGGCATGGACAAGCAGGATTTCATAATGCGTCTTTAAAATGATCAGTAAGCACTTTGTGGTAATTATATAGTTTTCCGTTCATCAGGTAGGTGAGATCAAATGGAAGCAAGTTTATGTGCAGCATGCAGCCCATTTTACCACTTCCCATAAAATGCATTATAGGTGATATATTACATGAGACTCCTATCAGAGAGGATGCACTTGCTTTTAGCGATAACTTTCCCCTTTAATAACTAACATGAGCATCATGTAATGCAATGGATGTAGTGTAGTTCATATTTGAGTGGGGCATACACACAGATGATTCATACACACAGATGATTCATACACACAGATGATTCATACACACAGATGATTCATACACAGATGATTCGTACACACAGATGATTCGTACACACAGATGACTCATACACACAGATGATTCATACACACAGATGACTCATACACACAGATGATTCATACACACAGATGATTCATACACACAGATGATTCATACACACAGATGACTCGTACACACAGATGACTCATACACACAGATGACTCATACACACAGATGATTCATACACACAGATGACTCATACACACAGATGATTCATACACACAGATGATTCATACACACAGATGATTCGTACACACAGATGACTCGTACACACAGATGACTCATACACACAGATGATTCATACACACAGATGATTCGTACACACAGATGATTCGTACACACAGATGATTCGTACACACAGATGATTCGTACACACAGATGATTCGTACACACAGATGATTCGTACACACAGATGATTCGTACACACAGATGACTCATACACACAGATGACTCATACACACAGATGATTCATACACACAGATGATTCATACACACAGATGATTCATACACACAGATGATTCATACACACAGATTATTCATACACACAGATGATTCATACACACAGATGATTCATACACACAGATGATTCATACACACAGATGATTCATACACACAGATGATTCATACACACAGATAATTTCCAGGAGCTTCTGCCAAAGAGTCTATTCTGAGGGATATTCATAGCTTTAACGTAAACTATTTTGAAGGAATCCCTTTGGCTGTTGTGAGGTCTGTGAACAGGAAAGCTGAGCTTTGGTTGGCACCATCCCTCTTCACCATGGGTGGTACGAAACGCTGCAGGACATTTCCTCTCCACAAGCACAATAAAATGATCAAACAAAGAAGGGGGGGGGGGGGTTTGGACCAAGGCTGGGGATCTATGACCGGTGTGCTTGCACAGGGAGCATCGGCTGTCCCTGCTGAAGGGGGCTCCTAAGATGGCCTCTAAATAAATATGTTGCATCTTACTCAAGTTAATTTTTATTAAGTCTGGCACAGTTAATACATACCCCCTTATTTTTTTTGCATTTGTCCCCATTTTGTTTTCAAATAAAGCTCTTTGTATTGGGGAGAAGGGCAATTTCTGTTTTTGTTTTCTTTACTTATATATTTGTTTTATTTCTCAAAACTTTTATTTTACACTGTTTTTTAGTCCCACTCTGGGACTTGAACATCTGACCTTCTGTTCGCTCCTATACATTGCAATACTTCTGTGTTGTGTGAGTGTAACTGACTGGCAAACCCATTGGTGCAGATTCAGGGCAATTACGCAATGAATCTGCACCAACATTTTCATATTTGACAGGTTATTCAGACGTTGCAGATATCACAGCGGACTTGCCACAGATTTCAGTTTTTGCATTGCAAAGGCTGAAATCCGCAGTGAAATTCCGCTTCTTCTCCGCAATGGAATGAGCATGCTGCGGAGGGAAAAATGTGCACCGCAGCCTAATTTCCGCAACGTCTGAACTAAGTTTCCTAAAAATGTATAGAAACAAATGAAAAAAACGGCTGCTGCAGAATTCCACTGCAGACTGTCCGCAGCGGAATTCAACTGCAATTTTGCCACGTCTGAACGGGGCATTAAGCCATACATTTTTACTCTATGTGCCCGCTGGTATCCGTGCTTAGCTTTACACAGCACATATGAAGTATAGTTTCTCTGTTCTGAAATGGTGTATAAACTTTTAGCTATAAATCAAAGAGATGTATTAATGGCTTCTTTATATGAGCCTCAATAGTACAGCACCATCATTACTGGCAGAATATCAGGGGACCTTATCCTAAATGAATGGCTAATTAAATGTAGAAATAGATACATTGTTATGCGTTTATTTTATTGTCTGCATCACTTTATCTACTATACTTTTATGTCTTGTATAGAGCACTTATGTCTTTTATACTGTACATACGTACTCATTGCATGTACGTAATGTGAGCATTTACCCTGGGAGTAATAAAAGATTAAATAAAAAATGGCAAAAATAAGCAGCTGAACTGCAAGAAATGGAAATATTTTTAAAGAAAGTTCATAGAAAAATTCTGCATACAATAAACAAATTAAATCTCCCGTACTTAGTGTATGAATATGCAATTATGAATTTATTTTTTTTCTTTCTTTTTTATCGGTTTCTAGTGCAAGAAACCAGTACAACAAAGTAATTGATTGTACAAGGCGTTACATCTATTCCTCTCTAAGAGGCATCTTAGATTCACGCCGTGTTATTTTATGCGGGTACATTGTGTATTGCTGCCTTCTTAATGAAATGTGTTTTTATACATGACTACTTAGGGGCGGAACAGATGGTGTTTCCTAAGCTAAGTGCACGGTGCCCCTAACATCTACTTGTCAAATGTTCTATCATCAAGTCACGTTTTCCATCTTTGTACAATTGTAGGACAAAATACCATGTTTTAAGCTTGTAGCTGGAAGAAATATGGCTGAGAATTTCTTGCTGTTCAGTACCTTAAAGAGATAACATCGGTAGCCAGTATTTTGCGTCAACATGCTGACAGGTACACATTATGGGGGGGGGGGGGGGGATTTATTAAGTCTGGCTTTCATACGCCAGTCTTAATAGAAAGAAAGTTGGAGTAAGATGTAACATATTTATTGGGAGCTAGACGCCTCTTAATAAATGTGTTGCAGCTTTCGGACAAGCGTTTAGGAGCTGGGAGCTGTCGTATATTTCCAGTATAATTTAGGCCATTTTTCTGGCGTAAGTAAAAATACATTTGTTTGGTTGCTTTGGTCCCTCCTTCTTTTAAGAAGCCAAATGTTTTTGGATCCTTTTGTGACATTTCTATGCCAGAAAACTGGCGTAGGAATGTTGATAAGTTCCCTCTATGTGCCTTGTACATGGGCATAGGCAAATTTTTTGTCATTACATTGATATTAAAGCCCTTATTGACCGCATATTATTCTTCTTAATGGCGTAAGAGGCTTAGGGTAGGATATAATGTTAATGGCAGGGTCTTAGATAGAGGAGATTGTAGGAATTAAACTGTGCCCCTACTAGTAATGGTTTGAACCTCCTTTTTTAGATAACAGCTTGTTCGATTTATTATTTCCCACCGTCCCATTTAGGGTATGCTCACTGGGCTATTTTCAGCCATTTTTCGGGGCATAAATGTCTCAACAAACGGCTGAAAAATCGGAAGCAGAACACCTACAAACATCTGCCCATTGATTTCAATAGTAAATACGGCGTTCTGTTCCGACAGGGTGTTCTTTTACGCCTCATTTTAAAAAAAACAGTGCGTAAAAAGACGCCCCATAAAAAAAGTGAATGTCACTTCTTGAGCCGTTTTTGGAGCCGTTTTTCATTGACTCAATAGAAAAACAGCTCCAAAAACGGCCGTAAAATATACAGCGAAAAACGCGAGTTTGATTAAAAACCGGTTGAAAACAGCTCCGTATTTTCAGACGAATTTTGTTAACCGTGTGAACATACCCTTAGAGAGTGGGGAACACGGGCAAGCTCAAACCACCCAATAAAAGATGGAGCCGAGGACTTACTCCACAAGCCCTGTAGCAACTACAGTGGTTTCCTCTATGATTTTAGCCTCCCTTCTTCCTGATGTGGAAGTAAGGCTTTATTCAGACGAACGGGAAAAACGTCCGTGCAACGCGCGTGATTTGCATGCGCGTTGCACGGACCTATATTAGTCTATGGGGCCGTGCGGACATGTGCGTGATTTTTACTCAGCGTGAGTCCGCTGAAAAAAAGTCACAACATGTCCGTTCTTTCAGCGTTTTGCGCGAATCACGCACCCATTGAAGTCAATGGGTGCGTGAAAACCACGCATGCCGCACGGAAGCACTTCCGTGCGAACTGCGTGATTCGCGCAACAGCAGTCAAAAGGATGAATGAAAACAGAAAAGCACCACGTGCTTTTCTGTTTACAAACATCCAAATGGAGTGTCATAATGATGGCGGCTGCGCGAAAACCACGCAGCCGCGCATCATATGCTGATGCCCCACGCTCGTGTGAATGAGGCCTTAATTGGAGTGTCAATGGGAGATGGAAAAGGCCAGTGGCACTAAAATCTGCAAATTTTAAAATTTTCAAGTACCTAGCTCTAATCTGTGGCATGTGGGAGGGCATAAAAGCCAGATTGAAAGCAAAGTTTTTTAGCCACATAAAACATGAAAAATCGGACCAAGTGGTGTGGGATGATTGTGCTATGCCTCCTGTTTGTCGACGTCCTAGTTATCGCCACTTGTCGCAAACTGAGAGAGACAGAATCCTTGAACTAAGAGACCTTGGTTTATCACTCCGGCAGATCGCTACATGCCTAGGCCGAGATGTCAGCAATGTTCAACGTTGCGTGTCCCTGAGGTTGAGAAAACACAAACAAACAGGAGTGACAGAAAGATGTGCAGAGGCGAACCTCTGCACGAACGGATCGTCTTGATTGGAAGAATGGCGCGTAGTGATCCATTCTGTACTGCAAGTGAAATTGGAAGTCACATCCAAAGCCTATGGCGGCAACCATTGTCGACACAAACCATCAGATGGCGTTTGCACGACATTGGGCTTTGAGCCAGACGTCCAGCTACAGGTGTTCCATTGACCACATGCCACTGCTCTCAAAGGCTATCATGGTGCACAGCAGCAAGACGGCAATGGAGGCTGGAATGGAGGTCTATCCACTTCAGTGATAAGTCCAGCTTTTTCCTCGGAAGCAATGATAGCTGGAGATTGTTCTGGAGAACACATGGGCAACGCCACGAAGAGTCCTTCACAAGGGAACGTCACACCGGTCCTACTCCCGGGATTATGGTGTGGGGTGGCCCTCTAGTCTTAATTTCAGATACACTAACCATTCGGCGTTACATTGATTTAGTCGTGGAAACAGTGGTACTGACATTTCTTCAAAGTGTTCCAGAAGCTGTTTTTCAGCAGGCCAATGCCAGGGCGCATTTTGGTCGTGCTACTGTGAGCAGCCTGCATGGCCAAAATGTGCTACAATGGCCTGCAGCATCTCCGGACTTGTCTCCCATCGAGCACATCTGGGACGTAATTGGTCGGCAATTGCAAAGGGAGCTGCCAGCAGCCAAACTTGATGATTTGCGTGCCCAAGTGCATTCAGCGTGGCAAAACATTCCTCAGACAACCATTAATAACCTCATTGATAACATGCCAAGGCGTGTAAGTGAGTGTGTTTTTGCGCGTGGCGCTCATACTCGATACTGAATAAATCAAGATGTTTGGAATATTTTGATTCCATTTTTCTACATTTGCATAACATTAACATGTCTATTGATTCTGTGATTTCCCCAATTCCAAAACTTTTCCTTCTTGGTGTTTCAATGTTGAGGAGTGTATGTTACACCAAACACTTACCACACCACAATAAAAAAAGGATAAGTAAACGATATGTAAGGCGAAATTCCAACAAAAAAAGCTATGGCAATATTCATATGTGCAAATCACTTTACTCAACACTAAATTTCTCGGCCACATGGGAAGTAAAACCCAAATCTCCCAATTGTACAATTTTATATAAATAACTGTATTGAAAAAATTAACTATAGTGCAGTATAGCTCAACTGCTTGAAATTCAGACCCTGACAGAGGTACATAAGTGCAGATCAACGCATGTTTGGTTTCTTCATTCGACTAGAAGAAGAGTGAAGGGCCTATTACCACTGGCGTAGCTATAGGGGTCGCAGCGGTCGCAATTGCGACCGGGCCCCGAAGCCAGGGGGGCCCACGGCCCCTCGCACAACATCAATAAAAAGTTACTATAGTAACTCGGGCCGCGGGCCCCTGTTACTATAGTAACAGACTTTACTTACCTTCCTGGTTCCGGATCGCAGCGGAGGTCCTGACGTCAGGCGCTGTGCGCAGCGCATGACGTCACAGCGCTATGCCGCCGCGCACAGCATCGAGACTACAGAACTCCCGCCGCGGCCGAAGAGGAAGGTAAGGTTATCCCTGACTGGCGGGGTCTGACTCCCGGGACCCGCCAATCAGCTGTTTTGAAGGGGCCGCAGCACTCGTACGAGAGCTGCTCCCCTTCATTCCGGTCACTTCATTCCGGTCACACTGTGAATCCGTGTCGGCGATTCACAGTGTGAGTAGTGAAATGAAGGGGAAGCAGCTCTCGTACGAGTGCTGCGGCCCCTTCAAAACAGCTGATTTGCGGGTCCCGGGCGACACATCAACTATTGATGGCCTATCCTGAGGATAGGCCATCAATGTTTAGGGACTGCACAACCCCTAAGCCTACGATGTAGCAGGCTTAGGGGGCCCATGAGACAGGATCACAGATTGTGTGATCCTGTCTGCTGGGCCCTGTATCTAAGCCAATCACATGGTAGGCTTAGATACATGGCCCATGCGTGATCCTGTCTGCTGGGCCCTGTATCTAAGCCTACCACACTGTAGGTTTAGATACAGGGCCCCAGCACACAGTAATCTTATACTGTATAAGATTACTGTCTGCTGGACCCTGTATCTAAGCCTACCTTGTGGTAGGCTTAGATACAGGGTCCCACAGACAGTATCACACATGGGCCCTGTATCTAAGCCTTAGGGTATGTGCACAGACACTAATTACGTCCGTAATTGACGGACGTATTTCGGCCGCAAGTCCCGGACCGAACACCGTGCAGGGAGCCGGGCTCCTAGCATCATACTTATGTACGATGCTAGGAGTCCCTGCCTCTCTGCAGGACATCTGTCCCGTACTGTAATCATGTTTTCATTACGGACGTAATTAGTGTGTGTGCACATACCCTAACACATGTGTTACTAATAATTTTTTGTGTGTTTTCTTACAGGTTCGGTCGTTGGACTGCGTCGGATTCCAGGACTACTTCGATGACAGCTTTTTTTTTTATTATCAATAAAATGGTTAATGAGGGCTGTGCGGGTTTTTTTTTTATTTCAATAAAATATTTTTTCTATGTCTTTGTGTTTTTTTTTTTAAACTATATTACTACCGCCTTAGTAATGGCCGCCGGCTGATTGACAGCATCCATTGCTAAGGCGGGGCTTAGTGTTAGCCGGTGCAGAGGCTAACACTAACCCCCTTTATTACCCCGGTACCCACCGCCACCAGGGGTGCTGGGAAGAGCCGGGTACGATCCAGTACCTGACCATCTGTAGTGATGGTCGGCCACTGGGGTGGCCGCAGGTTGGTGTTATATCAGGAGGGGAAAGGCCAAAACAGTGGCCCTTCCCATCCTGGTAATGCTGCCTGCTGCTGCTTTATTGTATCTGGCTGGTTATGAAAATGGGGGGGACCCCACGTCATTTAAAAAAAAAAAAAAAATTATTGGAAAGAACGATGTGGGGTCCCCCCCAATTTTCATAACCAGCCAGATACAACACAGCAGCAGCAGGCAGCATTACAAGGGTGGGAAGGGCCACTGTTTTTGGCCTTCCCCAGCCTAATACTACCAGCCTGCGGCCGCCCCGGTGCCTGCCCGTCACTACAGATGGTCGGGTACTGGTTTGTACCCGGCTCTTCCCAGTACCCCTGGTGGCGGTGGGTACCGGGGTAATAATGGGGGTTAGTGTAGCCTCTGCACCGGCTAACATTAAGCCCCGCCTTAGCAATGGAGGTTGTCAATCAGCCGGCGGCCATTACTAAGGCGGTGATAATAAAGTTTAAAAAGATACAAGCACATAGAAAAAATATTTTATTGAAATAAAAAAACACAACCCTCATTAACCATTTTATTGAGAATAAAAAAAACGCCGTCATTGAAGTCCTCGAATCCGAAGTCCAACCACCGAACCTGTAAAAAAACACAAACACACAAAAATAATCAGTAACACATAAAGAAGCAAAATTATTATTCTTACCTCTCCTGGGTCCAGCGCTGGAGCCGCAATGTCAGCGAGCTGGGCCCTGTATCTAATCCTATCATGTGTGATACTGTCTGCTGAGCCACTGTATCTAATCCTATCATGTGTGGAACTGTCTGCTGAGCCACTGTATCTAATCCTATCATGTGTGGAACTGTCTGCTGAGCCACTGTATCTAATCCTATCATGTGTGGTACTGTCTGCTGAGCCACTGTATCTAATCCTATCATGTGTGGTACTGTCTGCTGAGCCACTGTATCTAATCCTATCATGTGTGGTACTGTCTGCTGAGCCACTGTATCTAATCCTATCATGTGTGATACTGTCTGCTCAGCCACTGTATCTAATCCTATCATGTGTGATACTGTCTGCTGGGCCACTGTATCTAATCCTATCATGTGTGATACTGTCTGCTCATCCACTGTATCTAATCCTATCCATAGTTTATAGGGTCGTAGTGCTATAGATATGCTATGCTGTCTCATATACACACTTTTTTTTGGGGCGGACACACATGTATTGGGGCTATTTCCCTGACATTTTAAGCCCTGAGGGTATGTTCACACGGCAGCGTCTGTTACGGCTGAGATTACGGAGCTGTTTTCAGGAGAAAACAGGACCGTAATTTCAGCCGTAATGGCATGTGCAGGCGTCATTCGCTGCGTCCATTACGGATGTAATTGAAGCTGGTTTTCCATGGAGTCCTTGGAAAACGGCTCCATTTACGTCTGAAGAAGTGACAGGCACTTTTTTACGCGCCGCCTTTTGACAGCGGCGCGTAAAAAAAAATGACCGTCGGCACAGAACATCGTAAGACCCATTCAAATGAATGGGCAGATGTTTGCCGACGCTTTTGAGCCGCATTTTCGGACGTAATTCAATGCTAAAACGCCCGAATTACGTCCGTAAATAGTGTGTGTGAACCCAGCCTTAGTGACGCCCCGGCTGCTAGTGCTGCATTGTTGGGTCACTTAGGAGACCCAGCGATGCAGCTGAAAGCGGACCGTCGGCCATGAGAAGTTTGCGGGGGGGGGGGGGGCCCAGTAAGAATTTTTGCATCGGGGCCCATGAGCCTCTAGCTACGCCCCTGCCTATTACACCTGCAATTTTGGCAGGTGCAACGAGCACCGATCAATGAGACAGCTCGTTGATCGGCGCTCGTTTGCTCCTGTCACAAGGTGCTATGTATGGGGACGAGCGGTCGTTATTCCTACCGCTCGTCCCCATACATTATTATCATGTCGGCAGTGCGTCTCCCTGTTTACACATGGAGATGTGCTGCAGAAAACGATATATTACTTTTTTTAAACGATACAATCAGCAGATGAACAAGCGTTTACACAGGGCAATTATCAGCCACGAGCGTTCTATGAACGCCTGTCTGCCCGATAATTGCCCAGTGTAAAACCCCCTTAAGGGCATGCCCACACGTGGCGGATTTCCTCCGCAACTGTCCGCATCAATGCCGCACAGAATCTGCGTTGCAGATTCTGCGGCGGATCTGCTCAAAATGTGCAGTAAATTGATGCGGACTAGCTGCTGTGGACTGCGGTAAAAGTGCTTCCCTTCTCTCTATCAGTGCAGGATAGAGAGAAGGGACAGCACTTTCCCTAGTGAAAGTAAACGAATTTCATACTTACCGGCCGTTGTCTTGGTGACGCGTCCCTCTTTCGGCATTCAGCCCGACCTCCCTGGATGACGCGGCAGTCCATGTGACCGCTGCAGCCTGTGATTGGCTGCAGCCGTCACTTAGACTGAAACGTCATCCTGGGAAGCCGGACTGGAGACAGAAGCAGGGAGTTCTCGGCAAGTATGAACATCTATTTTTTTGACAGGTTGCTGTATATTGGGATCGGTAGTCACTGTCCAGGGTGCAGAAACAGTTACTGCCGATCGCTTAACTCTTTCAGCACCCTGGACAGTGACTATTTACTGACGTCTCCTAGCAACGCTCCCGTAATTACGGGAGCCCCATTGACTTCCTCAGTCTGGCTGTAGACCTAGAAATACATAGGTCCAGCCAGAATGAAGAAATGTCATGTCAAAAAAGCAAGACGGATCCGCAGCACACATAACATTTTCATGACAGCTGCGGACTTCATTGCGGAAATTAGAATCTCCATTGAAGTCAATGGAAAAATTCCGCCATGAGTCCGCAACCAGTCCGCCACAACTCCGCAACAGCCATTGCATGCTACGGACAACAAATTCCGCTCCGCAGCCTATGCGGATTAACGCTGCGGAGTGTCCGCAGCGGAATTCAAGAGCAATTCCGCCACATGTGGCTTTGCCCTAAGGCTTTGTTCACACAGTGCAGATTTTCTGCAGATTTTCCATGCCTTTCTTTTTAAGCCAAAACCAGAATTGGATCCAGGAGAGCAGACCTGTAAGGCTTTCCTTTATACTGTATATTTGTTCTGTTTAGGTTCTGTTCCTGGTTTTGTCTTAAAAAATACTTGCAAAATCTGCAACAAAGGAGCACTGTGTGAACAAGGCCTTAAGCTCCATTTACATGAGCAGATATCCGTATAAGCAATCTTTGATACGATTGCTGTAAGTGATCGAATAGTCATTACAGACAAGTATTTACACACAATGTTATCGTCTCAAGAATTGGTAAAAAATTCTAGTTTGGTCGCCAGTTAAACTATATTACATATCTTTTATCATTCAGACCATACATGCTTACATACCACAATGTCCGACCAATGATTATTTTTATGATCGCATAAACAATCATTTGTGCGATCATCAATTTTTTTACCGCTAGTCGTTCAGTCGTTACACATATTCACATTAGCTAATTAAAAACAAGTGTACGTTAAGGGTATGTTCCCACACACAGGATATCCTGCAGATTTTCTGCAACAGAAAATCTGCAGCAGAATCTCTAGAAAAACGCTAGTAAATCTGTCACAGAAATCCGCACCAAATAGTGCGTTTTTCCTGCTCTTATTGCTGCGTAAGCTCTGTAAAAACCTATTGAAGTCTATGGGCCAAACACGCAGCATCTCGGCACAGAACACGCAGCATAAATTGACATGCTGCGGAATCGAAAAACTCACCGCAGAACACTTTCAGCACGACTTTTGTGGGGTTTTTTTTCTGCAGCGCGGGCATGAGATTTTCTAAATCTCATTCACTTTACTGCTACTGTAAATGCTGCAGAATTTCCGCACAAAATTCCGTTGTGAATATCCTGCAGCGTTTACGCTTAAGTTGTGTAAAGCTAGCCAGAGTTAGCTGCTGATTTAAAAGCATGTTGCAGATTTGCAGCAAACTCTATTGTGCTACGGATTTGTTTCATATTTCACTGTGGAATTCAAATATATATTCAATATATTCAAATAAAGGCAAAAGATGAAAGCGGCGTGTTAACATGGCCTCCAGGGTCAGCCTTAGGGGTGTGCGACCTGCGCTATTGCACAGGGCGCATCACTCCAGCAGGTCGAAGTGGGTGATGTTCTGGCTCCCTCCCCCTGCTTGTTTCAGAAGAGCCTGGGACTGGCGACTCAGCAGATGCCTTTACGCCCAGTTGCTTCTTCTCTCAGTTGTGACACCGGGCATGAGGGCGCTCGTGCCGCCGCCAGCACCGCTAGCAGCCTCTGCGGCTGCTAGAGCTGTAGCGACGCCGCATTCAACAGTATATGCGTCCTTAGGACGCAGATACTATTGAAAACTATAGCAGAGCAGGGAGGTATCTCCCTGCTCTGCTATCTACTAGCGCCAGTGTAGCTCCTTGAAGGAGCGGAATCCCTGTGTGGCCGGGGATTCCGCTCCTGGACGGGGCACTTGATGTCTCTGTCCATATATGTACAGCAACATATGGGGCAACTCCTTAAGCGGAATCCCCGTCCACAGCGTTGCCGATGCTGTGACCAGGGATTCCACTCCAGAAGAAGCCCTTGACGTCACTGCATCGGCAACACTGTGGACAGGGATTCCGCTTCAGAAGTTGCCCTTGATGTCATATATGGACAGAGACATCAAGCACTCCGTCCAGGATCAGAATCCCGGGCTACAGGGGGATTCCGCTCTTTCAGGGACCTACATTGACGCTATCTACAGGAAGGGGGAGTGCTATCTACAAGGGGGCTGTGTGGTACTACCTACAAGGGGGCTGTGTGGCACTACCTACAGGGGGTGTGTGGCACTACCTACAAGGGGGCTGTGTGGCACTACCTACAAGGGGGCTGTGTGGCGCTACCTACAAGGGGGCTGTGTGGCGCTACCTACAAGGGGGCTGTGTGGCACTACTTACAAGGGGGCTGTGTGGCACTACCTACAAGGGGGCTGTGGCACTACCTCCAAGGGGGCTGTGTGGCAATACCTACAGGACACGTTCCATAATTTTCGGAACATTTCTACGGCACGGTCACCTTCCCGTAAACAAACGGGAAGGTGTCTGTGCACAATAGAAGCGAATGGGTCCGTATTTGCGGCCCGCAATTACAGACGTTTTTACGGTCGTGTGCATGGGGCCTCACTCCTCAGCTAAATACATCACAAATGCAACATGCAGCATATTATAGATGCAGTGATAACTCACAGAATAAAAAATAATAGATAAAATAGTTCAAGTGCAATTTAATGGTAATATATGCAGACAATGGTGTTATTAAGAGCATTGAACCATTCTCTCTAAGAAATATTTTATAGTGTTAGGCTATGTTCACATCAGCGTTCGGGTTTCCATTCTTTTTGCTGAAACAATAGCGTAGTCGACAACGCTATTGTTTCCGCAAAAAACACAAACAAATGGAAAGCAACTGCAATGGACGAATTACTATTGAAATCCGTGGTAATGCAAACAGAAGCTATGGTTTCCATTCGTCTTTCCGTTTATCGGTTCCTCCAATGGAAAGGTCGAACGAAACCGATGAACGGAAGCCCAACGCTAATGTGAACAGGCCCGTAGCAACCTAATTTGAAATACTTTACATTCTCAATCTCCCCACTAGAGGGCTCTAATTACAAAAAGAAAGCATCTGTTAGTTTTCAAACAATACCACAAAGAACAGGATGCCAGCCTGTGCCCAACACTGTTTGGCTGCACGTATATTTTAATGTTCTTTGAGTTTTGATTTTTCTATGTGCATATAACATATCTATACAACATACATTTGTACCTCTTATTCTTTACAGTAGTAGGAGTTAAATTGGATTCAACAATAGATTTTTGCCCAAAATACAAAATATACTCCTGTCTCTACCTACCTCAGCCCGGAATAATCGATATCCTTTTAGTTCTCTATGTATAATATGTATAGTTCTCTAATGCATAATAAAACAAACAATATACTCATATAGTAATATTTGCCCTATCATGCCTGATACAAAAAAAAATTTAATTTGCACTTAGCCGCCAATCTTCTTTCATTTTGAAATCTAGAAAGACTGACAAAATCTGTCATACATGTCATAAATGTTTTTGCAAAATGACACCTTAAGCTAGAGGCAGAACAGATGGAGGTTCAGATTAGGAGTGCAAACATCATGGTGCCACTCAGGATGGGCAGTGCTAGTTAATTAAAAGGCACGATCTGCTCTCCACGTTTAGCTGGCAGTGCTCTGCAGACTCGCCTCTGGAGCTGACAATTTAACCGATTATTCTCAGCTCCACCATCAGTCACTACTGAGCAGTCAACAGACTTTCTAGTCTTACCGGCCGCTCAGAATAAATATGTTTATCCCCTTTTCCCAAGGGATAATCTTATTAGTATTGACCCATTTCCACTGAAGACCAGGGAATATAATCTTCCTCCGTTTGACTACTGGAAACCAGGGAATATAACCAACATCCCTCTCCCCACGGTATTCAGGGAGCTATAAACTGCCTCCCCTCCCTGCTGGGTATAAAATCTAATACCCTGACCTCACGTTGAATATTCCTTAGTAGATCATCTATTACCCTAAGGTAAATTCACTTAGTTGGAGCTATTCTGTATAACACTATAACGCTGTATATACACTAGGTATAGCTATCTCACTATATGTGTTATTACTTCATAGTATACTACATTTAGCTCCTATACCTCAGTGGCAGCCATCTCTGCTTTGGAATTATATGGCGGACAGCACAGGTACAGCTTCAGCTCCTGGCATAGTTAGAAGCTATATATCTAATGCAAATAGTTGGCATTTGCTAAAGTGTGGCATTTCTCAGTGGGTGGTAAGGGGCTGTTATTCCGCTTGCGCTTATATAACTCTCAGTCCTCCTCCACATAAAAAAAAAGTAATAACTGAAGTAAAAACAAGTGTAAAAAAACCTTTACCTGTATTAGAGACAAGATAAACGGATTTAAAAACAAATCTTCTGGATACATTATAGACAAAGTCTGCAAAAACAAATGATTATTTTCACGTCCGCCCATCAGCACTAAATATGAATCATTTCAGAAGTCTGGAGGCCTCTGCTAGAGCGGAGGGCACATCTGTAGGAAATCCCCTATGTTCTTCATCACATGGTGCATAGATATCAGCAGCACTACCAGCATACCAAAGATGCTCAACAGTGGGTGGTGAATGCAGCAAAAATAATCCCAGGTCCAAGGGGACTTGCTTATCCAAAGTTAAAGAAGAGACAATCGCATCACTCTAATTGAAAAAAAAGTGTACTTGTTATTCACCAAGCATGAACTTGCAAAGTTTCAACCCAATAGGGTCTTTCTCAAGCATAAATACTGTGCACAATATATGTAGTAACTATCTAGTGACATCATATCTTGTTTATCAATTATCGTACAAAATATCTAAAAATATTTCGATTTTGTGCATATATAAATAGAACAATAGTAGCAGTGAAATATATAATATTCAGTGTATATAAGGATGCAGTGTTCAAAACACCATAACAGCAAATACCAATCCTTCAGCGTCGATCCCTCTCTAATGCGCATGTCCGGAAGGAGATGGTTACTATAGAGATGGCGTCTCTAGTTACTCTACTGTACATGACCGGATGCTGCCTTTACCATAGTATAGTGTACACTATCTTGGACACTCTACTACACATGTATGGTTGCCTTTTTAACCTGAGACGCCAACCAAAAGAAAGCCACACTCGTACCAAATACTTGGCGCATGTATCAATGTTGAAGCCGGGAATCACCCATAATTACACACTATTCAGCTATCTCAATGTCCTAAAGTTTATTTAATAGTGCCCATTGGGTTAAATGTCAACTACTAATTAATTCTGCATAACAATATAGATGAAACCAATATTACAATCACCTAGCAAGCTCCATGCACAATGTAGCACAAAGAAAACTAGGACATTCTGCACTACTGTCTACATAAGGGCCTGTTCACATCAGCGTTCAGTTTCCGTTGATGGGTTCCGTCAGAGCTTTCCGTAGGAGGAACCCATCAACGGAAAGGCAAACGAAAACCATAGCTTCCATTTGCATTACCATTGATTTCTTGCCATGTCTACATGGTCCAATACTCCATGCATAAACTTTGAAGCCAATTAAAAGTCGACAGCTCAAGCATACTCCCTCGTTCTATATCAGGACAGGGAGTTGTCCACTAATACCACTGAAGCTGGTTGTAGTATGTAAATTACCTACTGGGCCCCTCTGCAGCTGCACAGGTTGCACATATGGTATGTCCACAATGTAACTTGGTTTTATTAAAATACTGTGCAAATCTGTTTGGGCATTACTATGGCTGGTACATTTGTAAGAGATCTTCTGTCATGGACCTCACTATCACTGGCACATTTGTAAGGGTACCACTGTTAGGACTGCACTACTGCATATGAACTGCAGTGGAGAATGTCTACAAGGTAGGGTCCCAGTTTAAAATACACTATTGAGCTTATGTTTGTAGCCTCCACGGCTGCGGACCTCGGGATTACTCACTCCCTGACGTCCACAGCCATGGATCTGTGAGCGCTGGCCTGCATCTCCCCCCTAGGAGATGCCAGTGCTCACCTCCGCTCCGTTCTGCTGTGTCCCGTAGGGTGCGGGCGCAGGCTCGTGCCCTGCCTTATAGGGCCAGCACGCGCACATAAAAATAATCATCTATTAGCCCATGATCACCCTGGACTATAAGAAGGGACCTGCCACTTTACTTCTTGTCTGAGCATTGTTGTGTTTATCCGTGTTAGTCTTGCAAATGGTCTCTTAGTGTTATCCTGTTCCCAGTGTTTCCATACCTGCTATCTGTATCCTGTATCCTTGTGTTGTGCCACTGGTCATGCCTGCTGTGTTACACCACGCCTGGTGTCTGCGGCCAAGTTCCCATCTGAGCCTTGCCGTTACTACTGTCTGAAATGCTACAGGTGCCCTTGTGCTTGGACTATATAGACATTTACTTGGTATCCTGTTGGCCAGCTGCTATCCTTCTACGGCGGTACGGCCCAGTGGGTCCACATACCCACAGATTGTGACAATGGCCAGATGGGGTTAAGATGGGAATTATATCAAATTACCTATTTTCCATCTCCAAAGTTGGAAGCCATGCATTAAGGGTGTGTTCACATGTGGCAGACTTGTTGCAGAAATTTGCGTAACAAATCTACCACGTGTTGACGTAACCCAAGTTGTTTCCAAATATTAAATACTGTAGATATATGCACATAAAAAAACTGGGACTTATTTTGCCCAATAGCTTTATATGGGGGTACTGAAGTAGTGAATAAAGGGGTATTATATAACTATATCCAATTAAATGCTGATGTGATAATTACATAATTTAACCATTCCCTGCTCTTAGTAAGAGCTTTCCACGTCGTACTTAAATGCTATGGACACCTTTGCAGATTTTTTTTTTGTTATTGCATTGTATGGATTTCATTAAATAAAATATATTTACAATTGGTTTTCATTAAAAGCTTTGCACCTTTTATCTTCTGCACCTTGTATGTCTTACCATACAATATAACAACCAAAAAACATAGGGGACATAGCACCCACTATAGTATCTATAAATGTATAACTGACACGTATTTATATAAAATATTGTAATCTTTATTAGTACATGATAAATAACAATACGTGATATCAGAAAAGATAACAGTAATAAAAATAAGTCAGATTCCAAAGAAACAGCATCAGAGTGGTATAGATGAAATAATACCAAAGGGTATACATAAAAAACAACCCATCTAGAGACCAACAATATCAAATCTTGCAAACCCCATGCAATATACAGGACATGTATAGCTGTAAAAGACAGCAGAAATACACAGCCCAAATAGAAAATAGAAGCTATAGGTAAATGCCGAGAGTGAATACCCGTAATATGTATAGCCCTACATAGAGTAATCTAATAGGAGAAAGGTATAACACTACCGAAAATAAACCATACCTATAGACATGGTGGCAAGAGATGAACGTCAGCCTAGATGTGGCACAGAAAAGAGCACCTCGACGCGCGTTTCGCCAAAGGAACGGCTTCGTCAGGAGGCTCTGACGAAGCCGTTCCTTTGGCGAAACGCGCGTCGAGGTGCTCTTTTCTGTGCCACATCTAGGCTGACGTTCATCTCTTGCCACCATGTCTATAGGTATGGTTTATTTTCGGTAGTGTTATACCTTTCTCCTATTAGATTACTCTATGTAGGGCTATACATATTACGGGTATTCACTCTCGGCATTTACCTATAGCTTCTATTTTCTATTTGGGCTGTGTATTTCTGCTGTCTTTTACAGCTATACATGTCCTGTATATTGCATGGGGTTTGCAAGATTTGATATTGTTGGTCTCTAGATGGGTTGTTTTTTATGTATACCCTTTGGTATTATTTCATCTATACCACTCTGATGCTGTTTCTTTGGAATCTGACTTATTTTTATTACTGTTATCTTTTCTGATATCACGTATTGTTATTTATCATGTACTAATAAAGATTACAATATTTTATATAAATACGTGTCAGTTATACATTTATAGATACTATAGTGGGTGCTATGTCCCCTATGTTTTTTGGTTGTTCTACAGTTTGTGGGGACTCCCTGTTTCTTCTGTTTTTGAGGTTTTTGTAGGTTTTCTTACCATACAATATAAGCTGCTGGATGTCGTTCAGTGCTTAGTCCACAGACCAGTTTATTGTCGGTTTACCTCTAGCCTCTCTCTGCTCTGCTGAACACTAATCTAAGCTGACATCTTACTTGATTTACCGTATATATATATTTACTTTGGTTGTAAAGATGTCAGTTTAGATTAGTTATTTTACTTTTTGAAATACAGCAACATAGAAGCTGTATCTTGCAGTGAAAGCCGAATTTGTCAGGTCAGCGGGACTAATGGCTTCGATGATTGCTGGTCGCAGGATCCAGCAATTATCGATCACATGTAAGTTCATTAATTTAGATGTTATCGATAATAGCTGAAACCTGCATGTGAGAGACACGCAGGACCAGCGCTCACCAAAGCTGTCAGAGCCTTTAAAGTCTGAACTTTTACAATGTAACATTATTTAACCCGCAAGATGAACACCGCAAGAAAACAAAAAAAAATAAAAAAATGTAAAATGCCAAAATTGCTGTTTTAGGTCAACTTATCTCCCACACAAAATGGAATAAAAAGTGATCAAAAACTTGCATGTACCCCCATAGTAACAATAAACACTACAGCTCGTCCCTCAAAAAATTAGCCCTCATACTGCTCAATCGACGGAAAAATAAAAAAAGTTATGGCTCTCAGAATATGGCGACACAAAATAAATTTAAGTTTTAAGAATTATTTTTTTCCTTGTAAAAGTTGTAAAATATAAAAATAACTATATAGATTTGGTATCGTCGTAATTGTATTGATCAGCAGAATAAAGTTAACATGTCGGTTTAATTGCACGCTGAACGCCGTAAAAACAAACCTCAAAAAACAATGGAGAAATTGCAGTTTTTTTCAGATTTCACCTCACAAAGAATTTATTTTCTCGTGTCCTAGTACATTATATTGTACAATAAATTGTACCATGAAAAGCTACCTGTAATGGTACAACAGAGAGGAGCAATATACTGTCCTTCCCTATATTTTCTAAAAGAGCTGTGAAAGGAAAGATGTCTAACATCTCTAACAAGATGCGCCAAATTTTTCCTACAGTGTACACCACTGTAATAAATTTGGCGCAATTTCTGGCTGTCTGGTCTAGTTTTATACTGTTTAATTTTAAGACAGTAATAATAAATTTTCCCCAATGTGTGAGGGGACAGCAGCAAGGACACAAGTTACAGTATTCTTAATGAAATTAAAGGGGTTGTTCACTTTCTGAAAACTGATGATCAATCCATCTATCCAGTCATCAGTATATGATCGGTGCATGTCCAACATCGGGAAGCCGGGCACCGATCCGCAAATCTGGCTGCCTCCGTGCACCGGATGTTTGGAACAGGATGCAGTAGTTGGAACCGGAAGCAGATGGCTCCGACCACTGCATATCGGACGTTCGGCGGAACTGCAGCGCTGCTCCTATTCACTTGAATAGGAGCAGATCTGCAATACTGCAGCTCGGCTGCTATTCTTTTACCGGAGCCATCTGCTTCAGGCAACATCGTCCGGCGCCCAGAGGCAGCCGGAGTGCCAGATTGGTGCTGGGTCCGAGTGTCAGACACATACCGATCATACACTGATGATCTATCCGGTGGATAGGTCATCAGTTTTCAGAAAGTGGAAAACCCTTTTAAAGGCTATGCACACCTTTGAAATGTTTTTTTTTTTTTTTGTTTTTTTCTTAACAAAAATGTGTATCAGTGTGTTTTGTGCAACTTTCTAAATATTTTTTATTAAAAATTATTTTTACTCTTGTAGATACAGCTGCTTTGTATCCTGTATACAGAGCAGCTGTATCTAACCTGAATCCATCAGGTCAGCGGCACGACGGGTTTAGTGTCAGCGGGTCCTGCATGTCTCTGACACGCAGGATCGAGCTGTTACAGATCACATCAAAGTTCATAACTTAGATACGATTGATTACCGTAGGATTCCGATCCTGATCAATTACAGGTGGATCCTGTTGCACAAAACACACTGATACATAGCCTTTAAGACAATCCAAATTTACTACTGGAAGGGTCACTATATCAGTGTTATATACTAATGGGTTTTATATACTATTATTAAACATGCCTTGGACTTAGAAGGTATTCTTAGACGGTTACTGAATATTGTGTCATGCTGTGGTTTTCCTGGTAGCTCACGTGACAGTTGTGGCTTAGCCTTCTCTTCTTTTCTTATTCTTAAAATGACAGATTACCATTTGTCCTTCTTCGAAAACACCCACATGCTGTCAGCATTACTAGCTATTCATATTCCAGAGAATATATTTAGTGGCCATGAATTTCTCGACATCAGGAGTGTGTGCATGTGTGGTAGAAGAACAACCGGTGACAACAGTACTGAAATGCAATCTGTTGTAGTAGAGTGTATGGGAGATAAGCCATATGATGCAAACATGTCGTGAAGAATAGTATTCTCCTCATAAGTTTGGTTGCTTTGAGTATTGTGAGGGTTTAGCATCAGGAGAGGTTGGTACAGCGGTTTCTTTGTAGCCAGAGACAGGGACACCGTGCATTAAAAGTCATAACAGGGCTTTGCCTGAGTTTTTATTCTTGTCAAAGAAACAGCCTCTTGTACAACAAGGCAAAATACAAAATAAATCCTGCTCGTCTGAGCACTAACTAAACAAGATATTATCTAACTATACCAAGTGCCTTCCTACCAGGCACTGGACACAAAGTAACACAGGTCTTTACTCACATAGAATACAGGCTACTCCAGACTTAGTAGTCTCCAGTCTGAGTCAGGGGTGAGACTCCCACACACTGTGTCTGCACTTTTTTATACACAGGCTACAGGTGCAGCTAATTGAGCAGCAGCCTTGTCCTACAAACAGAGATGGACTAGGGATTGGGGAACCCGCCCTGCTCTTCTCCAATCCAACTCCAGGCCCTTTTTTCCGGCTTTTCCTTAAGCCGAGATTGGAAAACTAGAGCTTTCTATTGCAAGAACTACTCATTCCCTGGAGCCTAGGATACATATGACAGGATTCTAGGGGAAATATACCTTCCCTCAATGACTTTACCTGTCACTGTCTCACAGTATTCATAGAGTATTGACCAACTTTTTATCTGCAAAATCATAGACTCTTTCTTTATATTGTAGTCAAAAGGTCCACCATTATTTATGCTATAAAGAAAGGAAAGAAAATGCAGGATCCACCAAATCAGGAGATCAGGGCGCCACCAAATCAGGACAGTAGGGAGATCATTCACTAAAATACAGAAGAAGAGGTCAGAATGTAGTACGTGGAATAAATGTTCTTTTTTAATGATTGATCCCCCTACTCTCCTGATTTGGTGGCGCCCATTGGATCCTGCATTTTCTTTCTTGATGGTCTATCTCACTGGTCTCAAAATCGAGTTCTGCAGGTGGAGCAGTAGCCACGCTGAACGGAGGGCCGGTACTACATTTACACGTGTACTACAGCTGTGCTTGTGTGATGTACAACTCCGTTTGGTGAGTGTGGCTCGTTCCGCTCAGTGAATTATTTACTTTTCATTTTCATATTGCACTATGGAGCCCTTTTCATTTAATTTAACTTTTTTTATGGACAGTCTGGGAATTTATAGACGGTTGGCAACCCTGGCCACAAGTCTACAAGTCCCCATGACAATGCTTCCTGTTCTGTGTTCTGCTAGTTCAGTATTATCATACAGAAATTGTGAGGTTTTAAATTACTATTCATATCCTTATGCACATAAACCGCACTCTAATATTTTGAAATTAGAAATAAGTACAACCCCCACTGTTGCATACCTAAAAACAGGACCCTGAATTCTCCTTGAGACAATTTAGCCTGTTTTTCTTTATTTTTATGGATACATTAAAAATGTAAAATTACATTAAAAAAAATTCTAGGTAACGTGGTCTCTGGAATAATATTGGGTCCAAGATTCCCTTAGAGGCTGGAGATGCTTCTCCAGGTGCCCATATACTGAAGTGGCTTAGGAGCCTGGTCCTTTTGCTTGCAGAAAGCAGCACTCAATACATTGACTTTCCTATTGTCTTATGTTAGGTGTGAGAAGTTATGACCAGCAGACAATCTAAAGAGAGAAGAGCTATAGTGTAAAGCATGAGGGTGCAGAGACAGACAGGGAGCAATAGCATGATCTTCTGTCATCAGAAATGAGACAGGAGTTGGATATGTGACTCCCTTTAGCACCGTAGTAGAGCTGGAGTCACTGATCATAGCTGTAACCTAAGGGTATAGAGCTGAAAAGAGCTAAAAGGCAGTCAAAAGAGGAAGACTGAAGAAGATTAATAGCAAGTAACCAAATCATATACTGTTTATATTTTGAAGACCGGAACTTTACTTCTTTACCTCTTTAAGAAATTTATCTACCCCTGGCAAAGTTGTGTAACTAAAACTTAGAGGGGGTATTACACGGCCCGACAAGTAAATGAGCGCCTTTCAACGAGACAGCTTGTTTATCGGCGCTCGTTGGCTCCTGTCACAAGGAGCTATATATGAGGGCGAGCGCTCATTACTCAGATCGCTTGTTCCCATACATTTCTATCACGTTGGCATCATGTCTCCTTGTTTACACAGTGAGATGTGCTGCCAAAAACAATGCGATTTTCGGCATTTAAAACGATACGATCAGCTGATGAACGATCGTTTGCTCCTTCATCTGCTGATCGTTGCCCTGTTTACGCAGGGCAATTATCAGGAACGAGCATTCTGCGAACGCTTGTTTTCCAGATAATTGGCCGGTGTAAAAGGGCCTTTAGGAAGTATATGTGGTTTATAATAAATACCTTATATAAGCGGCTGAGTTTTCCCAATAACAAGTGCTGCCATTCTCTCTGTCATGCAGTTAGTACAATGTTATCTCAAACCTGTCATCTTTGCTCTCCATTA
Source organism: Rhinoderma darwinii (assembly GCF_050947455.1). NCBI lineage: Eukaryota > Metazoa > Chordata > Amphibia > Anura > Rhinodermatidae > Rhinoderma > Rhinoderma darwinii. The sequence continues at coordinate 99,013,846 of NC_134688.1, forward strand.
TTCCACTTACTGGTTTCCCACTTATTAATTAACCCCTGAAGAGGTTTGTATTATTCTATTTATCCCTAGATATAAACTACTCCCTGCTATTATACATTGTGTTTATGGGATAATAGGAGATGTAGAAATATTTGTGTACTGATCTGGTAGATTTTGATCTATATTGATATGCAATGCAATGACATTGCCACTACAGGACGTCTGTACGAATTTAGAATATTGTCTTAAACATATTCTTTCCCGGATTTCTTCCACTACCACCTCCACACTTTCTTTCCTGTCGCTCATTCTCATAATTACACAGTGCAGACACTGCTGATCTTGACTTCTGCTAGTATTGTGTTGCTCTAAGCTAGCCCCCGCACCTCTGACTCACTGAGTACACCGGCACTGCTGGAGTTGTGTTGCAATCAATTGAAGTATACTAAAAAACGGATATAAGAAGTTGTTATCTCTAATTCTATAAACCTGACCTAGCAGATATAAGGAGATAATTCACAGGATAATCTATATGTTCAAGAATACACTGATTAAAGGTACGCTCATTTGCCCGACAATTGGCCGGTGTAAAAAATGGAAACACTGCCAGGAACGGAAACGGCACGGATGCAAAACAGATGCAAAACGGCCGAGAAAAACGGACTAAACGGGCGTTTTTCTCAGCCGACACTCGGACCCTGTTGTGTGAATAGAGCCTTAAGGCTGTGTTCACATCAAGGTCGCTTTCTGCTGAGGGGTTCCATCTGAGGCTTCCATTGGGTTAAGCCCTCAGCGGAAAGTCAAATGGAAACCTCAGCTTCTGTTTCCCTCACCATTGAACTCAATGGTGACGGAAACCTAGCTAATTGTTTACGTCTGTCGCCGTTGTGACAGGGTTCCGTCGATTTGACGGAATCAATAGCGTTCTACTGCACTATTGGTTCCGTCAAGAACAACGGAACCCTGTCACAACGGTGACAGATGGAAACCATTAGCTAGGTTTCCGTCACCATTGATATCAATGGTGAGGGAAACGGAAGCTTAGGTTTCCGTTTGCCTTTCCACTGAGGGGTTAACCTGACCAAAACCTCAGACGGAACCCCTCAACGGAAGTGCAACGGTGATGTGAACAGGCCCTTAGAGAACAACGTATTGTCTGCCTTCCGGCTATGTTGTTCTATGCTTTGTTTTGCTAATACTGTAATAATTTTTCCGCAATATTATGTTTCAAGATAAAATAATGGTTAATTAAAAAAAGCTCATCTCTGAATGTATCCATTCTGTGCGCTCAGGGAAAAGATACAGATAGGCCACTTATGAGACTTTAGCTTTTTTCGGGAGAACAGGACTTTTACCTATACACATCACTGAAGTGGAACATTGAACATGATATGGTGTGATGGAGTCTCTTCTGGCCATACATTAGAAATTCAGATTGTCATTCAGGACAAGTTAAATGGACACTAAAATTTCAAACAATTTATGTTAATCTAATAGTATACCTGATATATAGCAACTTTGTAATTTGGTTACTGTTAAAATGTATTAGTTTTATCCATGCAAATTGTGTGTAAAGTTACAGCCACTAGACGTCTACCTTTTTGTAATCTGCTGTACACCCCATTGTAAAACAATGTCTGTCCCTGATTAGGCCTTGTTCACACGGTGTGTATTCGACGCGTTTTTGACGCATTTTATGCGCTGAATAACGCGTCAAAAATGCATACTTTAAGCTTCCCATTGGCACCAATGGGAAAGCGCATTGTAGTGCATACGTCACGTTTTTTACGCGCGCGCGTTTAAAGAACGCATCGTGTAAAAAAAGAGGCATCAGGTGAAACGCGTCTAATTCCCATAGTCAGTGGGAGTCCTAATTACGCGCCAAAAAACATGTCAAATACGCATCAAAACTGCCTGTATTTTAAAAAGCACTTTACAAAAGCCCTAGCGCTTTTGACACGTTTACACGTTGTTTTGTTTTTTTTTAGCTCCGTGTGAACAAGGCCTTACAGATCAGAATTGATGGGCTGCAGAAGGTGGGGGGGGGGGTGTCTCATCACTGCCTGTCTATACAAGTCTATAGGGAGGAAGGAGCATAGAGAGAGGGTGAGCAGAGGGAGGAAGCAGAAAGAGAATTAGTCAGCAACGCACAGGCTGCATGTTAGTGTGTGAAGAGAGAAGGGGAGAGTAGGGGGACGAAGCAGTAGTAAAGTGAGAAAGACACAGGCTGCTAGTGAGATTTTATTGCCCCCCCTGTGCTGGATTCTCAGCTACACTACTCATTACTGTTGTATAATGTCCTCCATGCTGCTGCAGCTTCTATATTTGTGATAGATAGATAGATAGATAGATAGATAGATAGATAGATAGATAGATAGATAGATAGATAGATAGATAGATAGATAGATAGATAGATAGAGATAGGAGAGCCGGATTCTCCTCATCTATGTGTGCAGCGTATATAAACATGATAGCAGTTAGGCTCCACCCACTAGTTCAGAGAAAACGGAGAATTACAGACAGAGCCTGCAGAGGGGAAAACGGCTAAAAAATGCAGAATATAAGTCATATAATAGCCAGACATAGTGTTATTCCTCATGTACTCACATATGACTGCTTATTCTGAAAAGTCACCTGAAATGTTAGGTATGCTTTAAGACAACAAATCACTGATAGATCTATGTCTTGAGCTGTCACTTGTGCTGGGCTTCTGCTTTTATCTTTAACTTAGACTGGACATTGATGGAGGGCACATCTCTTGCTTGGCACAAATGACTCTTCAAGTATTGCCTATAACTGGATTCTCCAATGAAAACCAAATTCCAACACATCAGTAAACGTACACATATTTGGTATTGCCGCGTCTGTAATAACCCCAACTATAAAATTATTACATCCTCAATATCGAATCCTCCTATAACTTGTTCACCAGAAATTTGTTTGTTTGGCATATTGGACGAAGAATTATGGCCTCATCACACCAGGATTTTTTTGTTACGTGAGACCTTGTTTCTAGCTACAAAGGTCATTTCAATAAGAAGTAACACTTACATTAAAGGTTGATTCCACTCACATCCATCTTCCATCTTCTTGAATTAAAACCATTAATACTATAACCTACAGCAATGATATGCCCATCAACAGGTACGTCACAGTCAACATGGGAGAGATGCTAGTATGCATTGGAAGATCTTGTGAGTTTGTAGAAGTTGGACTTTGAACAAAATTTCCAAAATAACATTTATCTCACTTGTCCTATTTACCATGCTGCCATATTTGCGCTTTAGACGAAAATTCTCTGGCACTTAAATACTCTAAGAGTATGTTCACACGGCAACGCCAAATACGTCTGAAATGACGGAGCTTTTTTCAGGCGATAACAGCTCCTGAATTTCAGACGTTTTGACAAGTGTACGCGTTTTTCGCTGCGTCTTTTACGGACGTAATTGGAGCTGGTTTTCATTGGAGTCAAGGAAAAACGGCTCCTATTACGTCCCAAGAAGTGACATGCACTTCTTTGAGGCGGGCGTCTTTTTACGCGCCGACTTTTGACAGCGGCGTGTAAAAATACACCTCGTCTGCACAGAACACAGTAAGACCCATTGAATTCAATGGGCAGATGTTTGCAGACGGTTTTGAGCCGTTTTTTCAGGCGTAATTCAAGGCGTAAAAAGCCTGAATTCCGTCCGTAAATAGGGCGTGTGAACATACCCTAATACTGCATGTATATATTAGTATAACACTGGCTTTACTATATATCAAAGATAATATTTTCCATTAATAGTAATTACTCTCAATGTAAAACTGCGATAAGTAACAAGTGATCTAGGCTGTAATAATACAGTGTAGGGGCCTCTTACACGGACCGACCATGGGCCGTGTAAACGTGCACCCATTTAGGAGACAGCTCATTGATCGGCGCTTGTTTGCTGCTTTCACAAGGAGCTATGTTTGGGGACGAGTGATCGTTAATACGATTTCTCGTCCCCAGAAATTTCTATCATGACGGCGGCACATCTCCTTGTTTACACAGGGGGATGTGCAGCCGCCAAAGTTAATATTTTCTGCTGCATACCCGATACAATCAGCCGATAAACAAGCGTTTGCCCGTGTAAATGTGCCTTTAAATCTAAGTCATTAGTTGATATACAATTGTGAATGTAAATCTACAGTCATTTAATAATTAGGAACACCAGGGTCTATAGACATCTAAGAGTACCTTCACACTGGGCACATTTGCTACAGAAATTTCTAAGGCTGAAAATCTGTTCCATACATCTGTATGGGATAGTTTTTGCAGCATGTGCATGGATTTTTACGAATTCCATTAGGATCTATAGAACGATCTATTGTCCTAATAAGAAAGAAAATATCAGTATGCTGGAGAGATCAGAGGCCAAAGGCCCTGTCTGTGGCCAGCTGTGCATACCACATTTGTTTTAAGGTCTCATTCACACGAGTGGAAAAACGCACATGAATCTGGTCTGTGTGTGTTGTGTTATGCATCAGTGTGCTTGGCGAATGGCATGCGTTATTCACGCAGTCACAAAGCACATTTTTGTTATTATTATTTGCAATTGAATTGATGCGTAATTCACGCACCGCACACAGATGTGCATTTGTGTGCGGTGCGTGGTTTTCACGCACCCATTGACTTCAAGGGCCGTGTAGGTGCGTGATAACGCACCAATATAGGACATACAGTGAGTTTTACATAGAAAAATCACGCATTTGTGAATAGCCCCATTGAAATCAATGGGCCCGTGTGCTGTGCGTTGTTTCAACGCACAGCACACGGACGTGATTCACGCTCTTGTGAATGAGGCCTAAGGGTGCATCCAATATGATATCTGATGATTGTTTCAAGTGTTAAGATTCTTGTTATAAAATATTTGGGTATATAAGTAGAAATTCTAAGGCCTCATGCACACGATCGTAGCCATGTGCACGGCCGTGATTTTCGGGTCGGCTGGCAACGGAGCGTCACCCGCGAGCCGCCCGCAAATCACGGGCCGTGCACATGGCCGTGTCCATTATTTCCTATGAGCCTGGACCACAGAACAAGGCCGTAATAAGACATGCCTGTTCTTTCTGCAGTCCTGGGCTCCTGGGCCATGCACGGACCGTGAAAACCACGGTCGTGTGCATGGGCCCATAGAAATGAATGGGGCCGCAATTCTCAGATTCAGATTTTTGGGGGAATTGCGGCCGCAAAAGCACGTTTGTGTGCATGGTGCCTAAATAAGCTGTGCCACAACAGTCTAAGGCAGGGTCCACACAGAGTTTTTTGCAGGCGGAAAATCTGCCTCAATTTTGAGGCAGATTTTGCTCTGCCTGCACGCAGATTTTCGCAGCGTTTTTCGCCTGCGGCCATTGAGCGCCGTGGGCAAATCACACCATGAAATACGCTATCTCTGCCTCCCATTGATGTCAATGGGAGATCAGAGGTGTAAATGCCCATAGATAGGGCAGATCCCTTCTTTTACCTGCGAGACGGTTTTTCCACTCGCGGGAAAAAAACGCCTCTGCCTCCCATTGAAATCAATGAGAGGCATTTTCGGCCGTTTATTGGAGCGTTTTCTGACGCGGTTTCCGCGTAAAAAAACTTGTCAAAAAAACTCAGTGTGAATTTCCCCTTAGACTCCCCTCACATCACGTGAATTTACTACGTCAGATATATACGTCTATATACCCAAAAATATTATACAGATAGATACTCTAAGGTACCTATAGTTTTTAATGGGACAAACAGATGCCAAAAGTGAGTTATTTTGTCATAGATTTGACAACATGGAGACGCATAGGTCTGTAACGAGCTGTACAAACAAAATTAATGTTAATATTTTTAACGCCTTAGTTACCAAGCCTTTTTTGTGTTTTCGTTGTCTTATCCCCTCCTTCCAGGAGCCATGAGGCTTGTTTTATGCAGGATGAGCTTTAGTTTTTAAAGGCACCATTTAATGTACCATATAATGCACTGAGGAACTTTTAAAAATTATTTTGTGGGGTGGGATGGAAAAAAATACAGCAATTTCTCCATTGTTTCGTTCTCACGGTGTTCACCCTATGGTAAAAAGAACATGTTAACTTTATTCTGCGGGTCACTATGATTCTAGCAATATAACATTTATATAGTTTCTTATGTTTTACTACTTTTACTAAATCAAAAATATTTGTTAATAAAAATTGTTTTATGTTGCCATATTTAGAGACTGAGAACTTTTTATTTTCTGTCGATAGAGCTGTGTGCGGACTTGTTTTGTGGAGGGCCAGCTGCAGTTTTTATTGGTATCATTTTGGGGTACATATGACTTTTGGATCACTTTTTATTTGGGAGTTATATTTTTGATTTGCGAGTTATGGATACTGCACACTGTTGCAGTTTCTGAAATACCCATGCATTTCTATGGGGAGAGCCTGCGCTTGGCTGCCAGCTCCCTCCCAGCAATCAGTGGTGGTCCGACCTATTAATGGAGCATATAATCTTGTGTTGGAAAAGCCATTTCGTTTTTAAGATAGCAATCAGATAACCCATTAACCCCTTCCCGCACCTTGGCGTAAATGAACGCCCAGATGAGCAGTAACTTCGCGCACCTGGGAATGCAGTTACGTCCGCACTTTAACAGTTAACCGCCGCGCGGCGCTACACCGCAGCGGCGGTTAACTGTGCAGGGTGCCTGCCCTGCTCTCCCCGTCGCCGATCAGTGGCCTGTCGCCGCTGAAAACGGCAATTAACCCCTTCGATGCAGTGGTCGATTGCGATCACCACATTGAAGAGGTTTACAGCGGATCGGCAGCCCCCCACATGCATTTGCGGAGGCTGGCGATCCTTATCACGGCAACCAGAGGCCAGAAAATGGCCTCCGGGCTGCCAGGTACGGAAGCCTCGGAGGAGCAGCCTCCGGCCGGTCCTCCGAGTCTTCCTGTCACTGTGACAGTTATGTCACAATGACAGTTAGAACACATTACACTACGTAGGTAGTGTAATGTGTTCTAGCAGCGATCAGAGCTGCAAGTCTAAGTGTCCCCTAGTGGGACAAGTAAAAAAAGTTAAAAAAAGATAATAAAAATGTTTTGAAAAAGTGTAAAAATAAAAGTTAGAAGTGACATAAACAAAGAATGCTTTTTTTCCTATAATAAGTCTTTTATTATAGGAAAAAAATTAACACGTTAAAAAAAGTACACATATTTGTTATCACCGCGTTTGTAACGACCCCAACTATAAAACTGTAATATTATTTTTCCCGCACGGTGAACACCGCAAAAAAAATAAACGAAAAACAGTGCCCGAATAACAATTTTTGGGTTACCAACCCTCCCAAAATATGCAATAAAAAGTGATTAAAAAGTCACATGTACGCCAAAATGGTACCAATACAAACTACAACCCGTCCCGCAAAAAACAAGCCCTTACACCGCTTTTTTGACTGAGAAATAAAAAAGTTATCGCTCTCAGAATAGGGTGACACAAAAAATAATTTATTTTATAAATAAGTGATTTTATTGCACAAACGCTGCAAAACATAAAAAAATTATATAAATATGGTATCGCCGTAATCGTATCGACCCGCAGAATAAAGTAAAATGGTCATTTATAGCCCAGGGTGAAGGCCATAAAAAAAAAAGAATAAAAAACTTTGTCAGAATTGATGGTTTTTGGTCACCTTGCTTGCCAAAAAATGGAATAAAACGTGATAAAAAAAAATTCTGGTACCCCAAAATGGTACCAATGAAAACTACAGATTGTCCCGCAAAGAATAAGCCCTCACACAGCTCCGGTGGAGAAAAAATAAAAAAGTTACGGCTCTCAGAATATGGCGATGCAAAATGTGCAGTGTCCAAAAGCAGATAAGATTGGGCGCCATTTATCAGTGCGACACCGGCCACATATCTATGAATTATTATTTATTTACTGCATTATTATACCCTCTTATTATACCCTGATGTACCCCACACAGATAACATATGCCCCCACATTATAAACTGAATCACCAGTAAAACACCAAACAGAACTACTACCAAGCTACATCTGCGCCCCAAAAGCCAAATGGCGCTCCCTCCCTTCTGAGCCCTGCAGCGTGCCTAAACACCAGTTTACGTCCACAGATAAGGCATTGCAATACCCGGGAGAACCCGGTTAATATTTTATGAGGTATTTGTCTTCAGTGGCACAAACTGGGCATAACATATAGTGCACTAAAATGGCATATGAGTGGAAAATTTTAATTTTCACTCTGCACCATCCGCTGCACATTAACCCCTTCGCGCACCACGACATAGCATGTCTTAGTGTGGGGGGTGATGTATGGAGCGTCTCACATGAAAAATAAAGAATTTAAAACGGCAAAATCGCTTTTTTTTTGGTCACCTTGGCTCTACCTAAAAATGTAATAAAAAGTGCTCAAAAAGTTGTATGTACCAATAAAAACGACCCCTCGTCCCTCAATAAATAAGCCCTCATGCTGCTCTATTGACTGAAAAATAAAAAAGTTATGGCTCTTGGAACGCGGGGAGGAAAAAACTAAAAAGGAAAAGAAAAAAATGGATTAGTCCAGAAAGGGTTCATTACTTTCTAATGAAAAACCATTTATGACCACATGTGGGGTATTGCCGTACTCGGGAGAAATTGCTTTACAAATGTTGGGCAGCTTTTTCCTCCTTTATCCTTTGTGAAATTGAAAAAATGCAACATTTTAGTGGAAGAAATGTTGATATTCATTTTCACGGCCTAATTCTAATAAATCCTGCAAAAGACTTGTGGGGTCTAAATGCTCACTATATCCCTAGATAGATTCTTTAAGTGGTGTAATTTCCACTTTTGGGGGGTTTCCACTGTTTTGGCCTCTCAGGGGCTTTGCAAATGCGACATGGCACCCAAAAACCATTTCAGCTAAATTTGAGCTCCAAAAGCCAAATAGCGCTCCTTCCCTTCTAAGCCCTGTTGTGGGTCCAAACAGCAGTTTATTACCACATATGGCATATTTACATAATCGGGAGAAATTGTTTTACAAATGTTGGGGTGCTTTTTCTCCTTTATTCCTTGTAAAAATAAAAAATGGCTACCCTTTTTCAGAAAAAAAGAAGATTTTTACCTTTACAGAATAATTCCAATGAATTCAGCAAAACAACTGTGGGGTAAAAATGCTAACTTTACCCCTAGAAAAATTCCTTGATGAGTGTAGTTTCCAAAATGGGGTCACTTTCCGGGGATTTCCACTATTTTGTTCCCTCCAGTGCATTTCAAACGCGACACGGCACTGAAAACTATTCCAGCAAAATCAGAATTTCAAAATCCAAATGGTGCTCCTTCCCTTCGGAGTCCTGCTGTGGGTCCAAACAGCAGTTTATTACCACATATGGGGTATTGCTATAATCGGGAGAAATTTCTTTACATATGTTGGGGTGTTTTTTCTCTTTTATTACTTGAAAAAAATTAACAATTTCTATGTTTTTTCAGAAAAAAAGTAGATTTTCATCTTCACAAACTAATTCAAATAAATGTAGCAAAAAAACTGTGGGTTCAAAATGCTAACTATACACCTAGATAAATTCCCTGAGGGGTGTAGTTTCCAAAATGAGGTAACTTTTGGGGGTCTTTATTGTTTTGGCCCCACAAGACCTCTTCAAACCTGACATGGTACCTAAAATATATGTTAAAAAAAAGGAGGCCCCAAAATCCACTAGGTGCTCCTTTGCTTCTGAGGCCGGTATTTCAGTAAATTACCACACTAGGGCCACATGTGGGATATTTCTAAAAACTGCAGAATCTGGGCAATAAATAAAAGTTACATTTCTCGGGTAAAACCTTCTGTGGTATAGAAAAAATTTATTATAAATGAATTTTGTAAAAAAAAAAAAATGAAATTTGTAACTTTCACCTCTACTTTGTTTTAATTCCTGTGAAACGCCTAAAGGGTTAAAACACTTTCTGAATGCTGTTTTGAATACTTTGAGGGGTGCAGTTTTCAAAATGGGGTGATTTATGGGGATTTTCTAATATATAAGGCCCTCAAAGCAACTTCAGAACTGAACTGGTCCCTGAAAAATTAGGCTTTTGAAATTTTCTTGAAAATATCAGAAATCACTGCTAAAGTTCTAAGTCTTGTAACGTCCTAGAAAAATAAAAGAATGTTCAAAAAAACGATGCCAAACTAAAGTAGACATATGGGAAATGTTAACTAGTAACTATTTTGTGTGGTATAACTATCTGTTTTACAAGCAGATACATTTAAATTTAGAAAAATGCAAATTTTTGCACATTTTCTCCAAATCTTGGTGTTTTTTACAAATAAATATTGAATTTATCAACCAAATTTTTTTATTATCATAAAGTACAATATGTCACGAGAAAACAATCTCAATCGCTTGGATAGGTATAAGAATTCCGGAGTTATTACCACATAAAGTGACACATGTCAGATTTGAAAAATCGGCTTCGTCCTGAAGGCCAAAACAGGCTCAGTCCTGAAGGGGTTAAAGGTGTCATATCAAAATATTAAATTAAAAAATAAAGGAATGTTATGTAGACGGACCATCACCCCACTCTAAAAAAAAAGGCCACTAAAAAAGGCTATTGAATAAGAATTTGTTGAGATCCACTGTTACAATCTGGACAAAATCAATAAAGAAAATGTAAGAAAAGAACATGATTATTTTGTAACAGTTGAATCTATCATAGAGAGCATGGTAGATGTCTTAATGCAAGGAGTTAATACTAAGGAAGCAATGAAGCTTCCATGTGACATGGAATTACATATCCCACCCAAGAACCCAAATAAAAAGACAAACCAGACAAATTTTGGAGATAAACGGCTGCAGTATTTATTATAGGTTACATAAAAAATTTCAATAAATAATTAAAAACTAACTTGAACATTTAAATAATCAAATATAATGACCAAGAATAAAACGGCCAATATTAAATAAATCCCTTGTCCACCCAGCGCTAGCTGGGCGGCAACAACCCACTAACAAATACAACGACAATAATCTTCGTAAAACTTTGGACGAACAGCTGACCGGACCGGAGTGGAAACTTATATCCTCTGGATTTTCCCACTCCTCAGCTGTAACCACCAATCCTAAGACTGTTGCCAAGTCTGCCGTGTCACTAGGTGAACCTGTGGAAACTTTCAGAATAGGTAAATACACACCAAAAAACAGGAAAATATAGAGAAAAGGAGACAGAGAGAGAAATAGGGGGGGGGGGGGGGGGAGTGATCCCATGTGTCTCCCATGCTATTCTCTCCAAAGTGGGGCCTTTCATTTCACATGTCTGTAAAATACTTTATCTATGGACTGTTTTATTGTAATGATAGTTTCGGCCTATTCAGTTATGTATGCTCATGTCTTTACTGCAGCTAAAATCAGAAATCAGATAGCTTTTGCTGATATGGATGATTCAATACATCTCTAACAAACACACCAATAGCAACAAGGCCTCCTTCAGCTCACTAAACACTGTGGTTATGTGAAGCATGAGGTATACTCTGTGCTCCCTGTGCGTGACAATAACGTCACCATTACATTAATGAAAACTAGTGCACAGGAAAAATGTGGTGGCGCCCGCTTGTTTTCATTTTTCTCTCAAAATTATTCTACGAAAATGACACATTTAACTTGAATCTTAAAGGAAAGGTGTCATGATTTTTTTTATTTATTAATTTGTGTTTTTATTTCATAAAATTTTATATGTACCTTACTTATTTTTTCACATAAAATGTTTTTTTTTATTAACACTTTTTTACACTACTGGGGGCTGCCATGTTTTATTTCATCTGTGTATGTGTCTCTTAACGACACATACACAGATGGAATACGGCAGCTACAGGGCATAGGACATAACGGACGGGACCTGTTCGTTACATCCTGCGCTTCTGCCGTCTCGCTCTATACTGCGCATGAGTTCAGAGCGACCCAGCAGAGAAGATGGTTTGTAGGGGGAAGCCGGCGCCATTTTAGTGAAGACCGTCTGAAGATAAGTGTTTGTGTGTGCATGCGATTGTGCATGTGGGGGGTTTGTTTGTGTGCTTGTGTGTGTGGGGGGGGGGGGGCGCTTGACAGAGGAGTGGTGCTCGCTGCTCAACTGTGGCCCTTCCCGCCCTGGTAATGCTAGCCTGCTGCGGCTGTTTTATTGCATCTGGCTGGTGGTTATGAAAATGGGGGGGACTCCATGTCGTTTTGTTTTCTTTTAAAAATGAATAAATAATTGAGGAAAACTATGTGAAGTCCCCCCCATTTTCATAACCAGACAGATACAACATAGCAGCAGCAGCAGCAGCAGCAGCAGCAGCCTAGCATTGCCAGGATGGGAAGGGCCACTGTTTTTGGCCCTTCCCAGCCCAATAATACCAGCCTGCGGATGACCCAGTGCCCGAACATCACTACAGATGGTCGGGTACTGAATCGTCCCCGACTCTTCCCGATACCCCTGAGGGCGGTGTGTACCCGGGTAATAATGGGGGGTTACTGCTAGCCTTTTTACCGGCTAACACTAAGCCCCGCCTTAGTAATGGACGTCATCAAACAGACAACTGCCATTGCTAAGGTGGTAATAAAGTATTAAAAAACAGAGATATAACTCCCTGTTCACACAGAGCTTGCTGGTTCTGATTTTAATGTAGAAACCATGTCGGAATCAGCACCATAAAACCCCCGAAATTTCCCCACATTGATTTAAATGGGAGGCAGAGGCGTTTTGACCGTTCGGGGGGAAAAAAAAGCCGCGTTCCCTTTCTTGCAGCTTCTGCTTCTGACCTCCCATTGAAATCTTTTTGGAGCTGTTTTCGTGGCATTTTTGCCCATGGTTCTTGCATTAGCTTCAATGACTGTGGACAAAAACTGCCATGAAAACGCCGCAAAAAAAGTGCTGGCAGTTTCAAATCAGCTTCAAAATTCCGGATGGAATTCTAAAGCGAATTTTTTTTCTGCCTGCAAAAAACCTCTGTGTGAACAGGGCCTAAGGCCTTAGTCTCAGGAACATGTGCGTTTTGCGCGCGCAACAAATGCAGCGTTTTTCACGCGTTGCAGTTCCGTGTGACATCTGTGTATGGTGCGTGTCTGCGTGATTTTCGCGCATATGGCATCGTTAAGACACTGTTTTTATGTTTAAAATCAGAAATGAAGGAGGTGCTTTTATTTTTGCCTTCATTTCTTAAACAACTATTGTGCGAATCACGCGCAACACACGGAAGTGCGTCCGTGTGCCGCCCGTGATTTTCACGCACCCATTGTCGTGAGTTTTACGCATGAGTTATGAGTTACATAGGTCCATGCGACGCGCATGATTTTCACGCGCGTATCACGGACGTGAACAACGCTCGTGTGAATAAGGCCTTAGTGTGTATTCACACACGGCCGAAAACCACATCAAATAGCGCATGCGTTTTTACCACAATTTTTTCGATACAATTTTCGGCTGCGTGGCAAAAAAGCGGCAAAACCGTACTGTGTGAATACACCCTAAGAAAATATATTTTTATTCAAGCAAAAACTCGCTCACAACCCTCGTTAACTATTTAAAAAAAACAAAAACGTAGATCATCGAAGTAGTCCAGCATATCTACGATGTAGTCCAAACGGTCGAGCAGAACCTGCAAAATAAAAAAATAAAGTTAGTTAAATAAATAATAAAAACCTTCTCACCTACAGCGACTTCTGTCTTCTCCCTGCACCGCAATAGAAACTAGACGCCAATGAAAAATAATTCCCTTAGGGCATGTTCACATGCCACTTAAAAAAAAACAACCGACGTGTAGACATGTAAAATACACCAGCGTTTCTTGTGAAGCACCTTTTAAAATACAGGCGTTTTTTACATGTTTTTCACGTTTTTTTTACGCATTTTGTGCCTACTTTTTGCACGTTTTTTGTCGCCTTATTAGGAGTCCCATTGACTATGGGAACATTTGGCGTGCTTTACGTGCCAAAGAATTGACAAGAGGCTTCTTTTTTTCCGCAACACGTTTTTTAAAAACGCTTGTGTAAAAAATCGTGTTGTATGTACTAACGACGCGCTTTCCCATTGATGTAAAATGGCGCGTAAAATGCCCCAAAAACAGCGGCAAATACACACCATGTGAACCTGTCAACTGAAAAGTCATTCATTAGAGGGTCTTCCCTCTTGACTTTCATCATTCCTAGCCTTTTACCAGCTGCCATTGTAGCCAAAAATAGGGAGAGGGGGTGAGTCTTCCTCCTGCATTTGCATTAGCGGTGAGTCAGTCTTTTTCGCCTGATTCACTTTGCTGTAATTCTGGGAAGTGCTCCCCCTGGTGGCCAACATAGGAAAACATGTCAAATTATTATATCATTTTAATACTTTCCTCCTTGTGGAAGGAAGGAAAAATAAATAAAAAATACAGCAAAGAAACGTAAAAAATATAATAAAAATAAGTAACTTACTTTGCGACACATTTCCTTTAAATATGTGATTCAAAGTGGCAAAATGTTCAGTTTATAGGGTTAATGCACATGACCTTCTTAGACGTGCACAAGGCTTTTACCCTGTATGCCTCCAAGTTTATACCGAAGATATAGAGTGTTTTTAATCTCTCTGGTTTGGTACGAATCTGACAGAAAAATCGTAGCATGCTCCATCAGACTCTGTATGTAGATAGTCACACCACCTAGAAGCATTGCTTCTAGAGGAGAATATGTCCTTACACACAGAGTCCGGTAGAGCCTGTACCTCCATGCACTGCTTTATAGGCCAGGTTTATATATATATATACAGTGAAGGAATTAAGTATTTGATCCCTTACTGATTTTGTAAGTTTGCCCACTGTCAAAGTCATGAACATTCTAGAATTTTTAGGCTAGGTTAATTTTACCAGTGAGAGATAGATTATATATTAAAAAAAAACAGAAAATCACATTGTCAAAATTATATATATTTATTTGCATTGTGCGCAGAGAAATAAGTATTTGATCCCCTACCAACCATTAAGAGTTCAGCCTCTTCCAGACCAGTTACACGCTCCAAATCAACTTGGTGCCTGCATTAAAGACAGCTGTCTTACATGGTCACCTGTATAAAAGACTCCTGTCCACAGACTCAATCAGTCTGACTCTAACCTCTACAACATGGGCAAGACCAAAGAGCTTTCTAAGGATGTCGGGGACAAGATCATAGACCTGCACAAGGCTGGAATGGGCTACAAAACCATAAGTAAGACGCTGGGTGAGAAGGAGACAACTGTTGGTGCAATAGTAAGAAAATGGAAGACATACAAAATGACTGTCAATCGACATCGATCTGGGGCTCCATGCAAAACCTCACCTCGGAAGGTGAGAGCTCAGCCGAAAACTACACGGGGGGAACTTGTTAATGATCTCAAGGCAGCTGGGACCACAGTCACCAAGAAAACCATTGGTAACACATTACGCCGTGATGGATTAAAATCCTGCAGTGCACGCAAGGTCCCCCTGCTCAAGAAGGCACATGTACAGGCCCGTCTGAAGTTTGCAAATGACATCTGGATGATTCTGAGAGTGATTGTGAGAAGGTGCTGTGGTCAGATGAGACTAAAATTGAGCTCTTTGGCATTAACTCAACTCGTGTTTGGAGGAAGAGAAATGCTGCCTATGACCCAAAACACCGTGAGCTACAAGAGTAGTGAACGAGCCGAGTCAAACCAGGAGTGTACGAGGTACCAAACGCAGAGCAAGAGAGTAGTCAGTAAAGCCAGGGTAAATATGAAGCAGAGGACAAATAGTACAAGCAGCAGCAGCAGAGCCATAAAACCAGCAGAATCACAGGCAAAGGAGAAGCAGGAAACAAAGGTATAAATAGACAGAGGGCGGGAGCTAGCTCCGTCTGGCTAGGCTGTGATAGGCTCTCCCACTTCTCAGCCTCCCAGCCTGAGTGGTAGAAGAAGGAGTCACAACATCAGACTTAGGAGCAGGTGCAGACTGAGTAACCACGGGCGTCGACACAGAAGCTGTGTCTGGCAGATCCTTTACATGTGTATTTTAGGGGCAGAGGATTTCCATGTGTTCAACCTGTGAAGCTGCACAGGGGCCCAGTATGTAGAGGGGCCCTTTGCACTTTAAAAGTAGACCTCTACTGTCTATTAGATTGCATGTAGGTGACTCTTTAAGCATGGATATACAGTCTGACTTCTCGTAACTGGACCATGTGGGGACAAAGCCTTTGGAACTGCCACTCCCTCTTATCAGCTACATCTATAAAATTGTATAAACTATTTCAGAATTAATATCTATCAAAGCGCCATTATTAGTAAAGGTTAGTAAAAACAAGAGCAAATACTATTAAAGCGGATGAAAAAAATTATACAAGCCATCATCTCAAACCAGATAAACCTAGTGCCAGTGCAAATGTTCTGGGAAATGTAATACATTTTTGGGATGCAGACAGTGACCGGTAAAGAGCTGCCCTAAAGCATTGCCCCCTTTAAAGGGTATTCAGGGTTCAGCAAATTAATGTGATTTTTGTATAATGAAAAGTTATAAGATTTTCAATATACTTGCTATATCAGTTCTTAATGGTTTTCAAGATCTCTGCTTGCTGCCATTTAACTCCTTGACGCATTATCACATACATGTACGTGATAAGTGTCATAGGGAGGTATGGAGGCCGCTCACGGGCTGAGCGCCCTCCATACCCTGCGGGTGTCAGCCGTGTTTAAAAGCTGACAGCACAGACTAACGGCCAGGAACAGTGATCATGCCGTTTCGGGCTGTTTAACCCCTCAAATGCTGCGGACAATCGCGATCGGGGGCGTCGGTGGCTGTCATGGCAGCCCGGGGGCCTAATGGAGGCCCCCAGGCAGTGGCGTAACTACCGCTATAGCAGCTGTAGCGGCTGCTACGGGGCCCGCGGCATGAGGGGGCCCGTGTCGTCTGCCGGCACGGGCCCCCACCATGGCCGGAGGCTCCGCTAGCAGCCGCTATGGCTGCTACAGTGGGACGCCACTGAACACTACGGCAGAGCAGGGAGGTATCTCCCCGCTCTGCCATTAATCAAAAGACATGTATCTCCTATCCACAGGATAGGGGATACATGTGTGATCACTGGCATTGATAGGGAGAACGGGGGACTGAAAGTCCCCTGAAGTTCTCCATCACAAACCTCGGACTTCCGGGGTCTGTGTCGGCAGCTCCGTAGAAATGAATGGAGCGCCGGTCGCGCTTGTGCGCATGCGTGACCAGCGCTCCTTTCATTTTTATTGAGCTGCGCAGACGCCGGAAGGTTAGAGGTTAGTCATGGAGAACTTCGGGGGACTTTCGGTCCCCCGTTCTCCCTATCGCTGCCAGCGATCACACATGTATCCCTTATCCTGTGGATAGGGGATACATGTCTTTTGTCTTCTCACACTGTAGGTCGCATTTTTTGGGGGGGTTGGGGACGCTGTATGGCGTTCCCTACAGGGGGGCTGTATAGCATTCCCTATAGGGGGGGGGCTGTATTGCGTTCCCTACAGAGGGGGCTGTATAGCGTTCCCTACAGGGGGGGCTGTATGGCACTATCCACAGGGGGGGGGGGGCTGTAAGGCGTTCCCTACAGGGGGGGCTGTATAGCGTTCCCTACAGGGGGGCTGTATGGCGTTCCCTACAGGGGGGGCTGTATAGCGTTCCCTACAGGGGGGCTGTATGGCACTATCCACAGGGGGGCTGTAAGGCGTTCCCTACAGGGGGGGGGGCTGTATGGCGTTCCCTACAAGGGGGGGCTGTATGGCGTTCCCTACAGACCCCCCTGTAGGGAACGCCATACAGACCCCCTGTAGATAACGTCATACAGACCCCCTGTAGATAACGCCATACAGTCCCCCCTGTAGATAACGCCATACAGCCCGCCCCCTGTAGAGAACGCCATACAGCCCCCCCTGTGGATAGCGCCATACAGCCCCCTGTAGATAACGCCATACAGCCCCCCTGTAGATAACGCCATACAGCCCCCCTGTAGATAACGCCATACAGCCCCCTGCAGATAACGCCATACAGCCCCCTGTAGATAACGCCATACAGCCCCCTCTGTAGATAACGCCATACAGCCCCCTCTGTAGATAACGCCATACTGCCCCCTCTGTAGATAGCGCCATACAGCCCCCTGTAGATAACGCCATACAGCCCCCTCTGTAGATAGCGCCATACAGACCCCCTGTAGATAACGCCATACAGCCCCGCCTGTAGATAACGCCATACAGCCCCCTTTGTAGATATCTACAGAGGGGGCTGTATGGCGTTATCTACAGGGGGGACTGTATGGCACTATCTACAGAGGGGGCTGTATGGCGCCATCTACAGAGGGGGCTGTATGGCGCCATCTACAGAGGGGGCTGTATGGCGTTATCTACACGGGGCCTGTATGGCGCTATCTACAGGGGGGCTGTATGGCGTTCTCTACAGTGGGGGCTGTATGGCGTTATCTACAGGGGGGGCTGTAAAAAAAGGCACTATCTACGATGTTAAAAATAAAATAAACAAAATTGGTATCGCTGCGTCCATAAAAGTATGAACTATTACAATATACCATTATTAAACTCGCACAATGAATGCACGCCAAAATCGCTATTTTTTTTCTCCCTTTAGCCTGCGGGCTAAAACATGTAATAAAAAGTGATCAAAAAGTACGTACCAAAAAAACAAAAGCTCGTTCCGCAAAAAATAAGCCCTCACACCGCTCAATCCATGGAAAAATAAAAAAGTTATGCCTCTCAGAATGTGGTGAAACAAAACAATTAAAAAAAAAAGTAATAATATATAAAAAACTTATATAAATTTGGTATCACCGTAATCGTATTGAGCCACAGAATAAAGTTAAGTTGTTGTTTTTACCGCACTGCGAAAGCCGTAAAAATGAAAAACAAAAAAACAATGTAGGAATTGCAGTTTTTTCCAATTTCAGCCCGCAAATAATTTTGTTTCAGTTTTCCAGTACATTATATGGTACTTTAGATGGTACCATTAGAAGGTACAACTCCTCCAGCAAACAATAAGCCCTCACACCGCTCCATTCATGGAAAAATAAAAGTTATGGCTCTTGGAACGCGGGAAGTGAAAAACAAAAATCAAAAAATGAAAAATGGCTCGGTCCTTAAGGGGTTAACGGTATGTTCACACAGCATTTTTTGTCAAACAGAAAAACTCTGCCTCAAAATTTCCTTCAGGATTCTGGAGGCGGTTTTTAAAATGCAGGCGGTATTTGAGGGTTTTTTAGGAAGTTTTTAAGGCAGATTTTTTAAGGTTTATTTGGGGGTTAGAAACCTTATTCATCTGTATTATGCTATTTCTTAAATGTTTTTTTTATATATCTGTTTCTTGGCAAGAAAAAGCATCAAAAACGGTATCGAGCTGCGGGGCGCTGTTTTTTCTGTCCTGAAAAACATTTTTTGAAATTAATGGAAGACAGATTTGGGGCATTGTTTTTAAGCGGATTATGACATGGAAAACAGGTAAAAATCAACGTAAAAAAACTCCATATGAACATACTCTAATAGGGACTTAAATTATTTACTTCAAGAGGATAAAAACAAAACAAGGAAACGTGTGAGAATATACCCAGTTTTGTATTGTCTTAGAAAAGAAAATAACCATAGCCTGGTGATCAGCTGATTGCCACATATGCTGCTCCAGAAACCCCCAGTGGTCAGTTGTAATTACATACAGCCAGATCGAGAAAATTTTTGCCACTCTCTGCTCTGGCATATAGAGACGGTTTTGAGCAGCCCCACTATGATGTCCATGTACCCTTACAGAAATAGCCGGCCTTAGTTTAGATCAGGGGTCTCAAACTCGGCAGGGTAAATGGGCCACACATTGAAAAAATGTGAAGTTGACGGACCGCATTACTTTCAAATTTGATACAATACAAAACTATTTGTTAATCAATTAGTTATTTGAACTACTATAACAAAACGACATTACTATAACAAAACTACATTACTATAACAATACTACATTACTATAACAATACCACATTACAATAACAATACTACATTACTATAACAATACCACATTACTATAACAATACTACATTACTATAACAATACTACATTACTATAACAATACCACATTACAATAACAATACTACATTACTATAATAATAATAATAATAATAATAATAATAATACATTACTATAACAATACTACTGTCACGATCTGTGGGTATGTGGACCCACTGGGCCGTACCACTGTAGCGGGATAGCAGCTGGCCAAACAGTGTACCAAGCTATGATTAAGGACCCTAGTGGTCTGAAACGCGTAAGCGTGGTCCCGGGATTGTTGTTTTATCCCTTTTAAACATGACCTAATAAAACTGAATTTTTAATCATTGGAGTGCTGGATCTGCCTTTCCTTCACACTATTTTTGTTACCAAAACCTGCTGTCGACACAGGATTAAGCTCAGGAGGATCTACGAGCACCCACAGCTTTTTGGATTCTTATGCCTATTCAGGCATCAATCAAGCTTTACACAAAACGCATGAAAAAAACGCATTGGAAAAACGCAACTTGGTTATGAGGTGAGCAAAACTTGAGGTACAAGCTTTTTTCACTTTTCAAACAGTGTACCAAGCCAATGTCTATATAGTCCAAGCACAAGGGCACCTGTAGCAGTTCAGACAGTAGTAACGGCAAGGCTCAGATGGGATCTTGGCAACAGACACCGGGCGTGGTGTAACACAGCAGGCGTGACCGATGGCACAACACGATTCCAACTTTCTAACACACATGAACAACGGTAGCACAGGATACAGATAGCAGGTACGGAAACACTGGGAACTGGATAACACTAAGGGGCCATTTGCAAGACTAACACGGGTAAACACAACAACGCTTGGGCAATGAGTAAAAGGGCAGAGCCATTGTTGTAGTCCAGGATGGTCATGGGTAAATTGTCCTACGGGACACAGCAGAACGGAGCGGAAGTGAGCGCTGGCATCTCCTGGGGAGGAGATGTGGGCAAGCACTCACAGATCCATGGCTGCGGCTGTCGGGGGTGAGTAATCCCGACGGTCTTCGGCCGTGGAACGCACAACTACATTACTATAATAATACTACATTACTGTAACAATACTACATTACTATAACAATACTACATTACTATAATAATACTACATTACTATAATACTACATTACTGTAACAATACTATATCACAATAACTATACTACATTACATTACTTTAACAATACTATAATACTACATTACTATAACAATACTACATTACTATAATAATACTACATTACTATAATACTACATTATTATAACAATACTATATCACTATAACTATACTACATTACTTTAACAATTATTACATTACTATAACAATACTACATTACTAAAATAATACTACATTACTATAATACTACATTACTATAACAATACTACTTTACTATAATAATACTACATTACTATAACAATACTATAATTATAGTGCATTACTATAATACTACATTACTATAATAATACTACATTACTATACGAATACTACATTATTATAATAATACTACATTACTATAATACTACATTACTATAATAATACTACATTACTATAACAATACTACATTACTATAATAATCACAGATCCATGGCTGTGGCCGTCGGGGGGTGAGTAATCCCGACGTTCTGCGGCCGTGGACGCTACAACTACATTACTATAATAATACTACATTACTATAACAATACTACATTACTATAATAATACTGCTTGGTTTAAACTTTCATTAAATTTGCGAGTTTACTCCACGTGCTCATTATAAGAATCTAGTTTTTCCAGTTTAAAAGTGCAGTCTGGAGGCTCAGTTGGAAGCGTTTGGCAGACACAAGAATGTCAAGATTGGGCAGCCCCTTTTTAGATAGTGCCACAGTGCCCTCTGTATATAATGCCACACTGCCCTCTGTAGATAATGCCTGTCACGTAGGGTTCGTGGACCCACTGGACCGTACCGCCTTGGCGGTATGGCAGCTGGCTAACATGGCGCAGGTCAGAGTTTATAGTTCATAGAGGGTACCTGTGGCAGCTCGGACAGTAGCAAGGCAGGCTCGGCTGGGACTAGGCAGCAGGTAGACGTTAGGCGTGGGGTAGCAGGACAGGCGTGGTATACAGCACAGCACGGCTACAGCTCAGCACGGCACTAGATCAGGATACAGGTTACAGGATACAGGAACAGGGAACACTGGGAGCAGGGACATTTTGCAAGACAAACTTAGGATACAACAACAACGCTAAGGCAACGAACCAAGGGGTTGGGACCTTCTTATAATCCAGGGCACTCATGGGCTGATTACATATGAAAGTCTACGGGACCTAGCTGAGGTGAGTGGATGTGAGCGCTGGCCTCTCCTGAGGAGGAGACTGGGGCCAGCGCTTGCAGACCCATGGCTGCGGCCGTCAGGAGGTTAGTGAACCTGACGGCCCGAAGCCACGGACATGACAATGCCACAGTGCCCTCTATAGATACTTCCACTGTGCCCTCTGTAGATACTGCCATACATGGCACCCGTAGATAATGTCACAGTGCCCTCTTTAGATAATGCCACAGTGCCCTGACCTAATACTTAATGCCTCAGTGTTCTCTGTAGATACTGCCATACACCCACCCGTAGATAATGCCACAGTGCTCTCCAGAGATAATTCCACACACCCTGACCTAGATAATGTGCCAGTGCCCTCTGTAGATAGTGCCACATTGCCCTCTGTAGATAATGCCACAGTGTCCTCTGTAGATAATGCCACAGTGTCCTCTGTAGATATTTACACAGTGGCCTCTGTAGATACTGCCACACTCCCACCCGTAGATAATGCCACAGTGCCCTCTGTAGATGATGCTACACACCGCTATATAATGCCACAGCGCCCTCTGTAGATAATGACACAGTAGATAGTGCCACACACACACACACACACACACACACCACACACACACACACACACACACACACACACACACAATAGATAGCTCCATTGGGGCTCCCTTTAGAAGTGGAATCCCCAGCCAGAGCGTTGCCGACGCTTTGGCCGGGAATTCCTCTGCTGGAGGGGCCCTTCACATTTCGATCCAGGAGGATTCCCTGATGTCATGTCCGGGGCAACACCAGAGCATTAGTATAGGCTCTGCCCCGGAACGTTGGGGAAGCCCCTGACATTACTTTCCATATATTGATAGTGATGTCAGGGGCAGCCCCAGAGCCGGAGTCCCAGACAGAGCACTACCAGCCTGGGACTCCAGCTCTGCTCCTGACATCACTGTCCATATATGGATAGTGGTGTCAGGGCCAACACCAGAGCCGGAGTCCGCTCTGCCTGGGACTCCAGCTCTGCTGATGACATCACTGTCCATATATGGAAAGTAATGCCAGGGGCTTCTAGCGCTCTGCCTGGGACTCCTGCTATGCTTCTGACATCACTGTCCATATATATAATTCAAAATTCAGGCAGATTTTTTTTGCCTGCAAAAAAACTCTGTGTGAACAGGGCCTAAATAAATACACGATGAATCTAAAGAGGCAAAGTAAATACCTTAAAAGGAATTATTTAAACAAATATTAAAACCATAAAAACATACTCTTTAAAAAATGTATCATAGCTATTGAACCGCTCTCTGTTCACTTCTACATATGCTCCTATCAAAAATAGACCCGTTTCCATGGCATCCGGGTACAGTACTATGCACTTAGAATGAGTCACACACAATGTTCTGAGCACAAGTAAAGACACGATTTTTCAGTATTCTGACTTACATAAAAAACAGATACATAATACTAATAAGGTCTTGGACCATATTGATAGCGAATGACAATAAATCCATTGTTTCCTGCCTGGGCTGCGTGTATCCTCAAGGATTTATAATACACATGAAAGGCTGTTTTAGAACTGGTATTATACAAGTTTATTATTTTTTTTGGTTACCAATGAGAAGAAAAAAATGCAATACCCATCTAGCACCATATCACACTCGTGCCTCCTCACAGTGCATTTCCGATCATTTTTTAAGAATGGAGGTTAGGTGCTTTCCAGAGCTTACTGCAAGTTTTTAACCTTCAATATTACACATATTTATCACATTCTTGTGGGGATTTTTCCTATTGACTTTAGTAAGGAAAACGTCCTATCTGCACATACCATACCCTAGTGCAGTTTTTTTTTAGCTATTGTCTTCTTTGTTGTGTGGAGTAGAATATTGAGATATTTTCTATAACATTCATTGTCATAGTGTACAACTATAAGAAGACATCTAACCTTGACTTGCTGGCTATTAGCTTTATTCTTACAGATTCCAGCTTCTGCAAACAAAGGGACAAAAGACTTGTTTCCAAGGAAAGGTTTTGGTGACTATTTTTCTTCTATAAAAGACTGGATAAATGCTAGCGGTCAGGTAAAGTAACTCATGTCCACATCATTTGGCATCAGCCTTGATCTACCAGATCTCTTTAGATTGCTGGGGGTCTGGCTAGTTGTGAAAGTGATTCTTAAAGGTTTTCTCCAGTCCCACAAAATGTATGGCCTATCCCCTGAATAGGCCATCAATATCTGATCCGACTCCCGGCACACCCGCCAATCAGTTGTTTTGAAGGGGCTACATTGGTTGTACGAGCACTGCTACCCATTCTTTTCCTTCACTGCTCACACTGTGAACCGCCAACACACTTGTCGCTGCAGTTCGCAGTATTACAGCCTTCCACAATTTAAGTGAATAGGAGACGGCTGTAAGGCCCCATGCACACAACAGTAGATTTCGTCTGTGATTACAGACTGTAATTATGGTGCGTTATTACGGACCCATTAATTTCTATGGCCGACGGACACCTTCCCGTATATTTACGGGAAGGTGTCCGTGCCGTAGAAACCTTCCGTAAAAATAGGACATATCC
Organism: Rhinoderma darwinii; assembly: GCF_050947455.1. NCBI lineage: Eukaryota > Metazoa > Chordata > Amphibia > Anura > Rhinodermatidae > Rhinoderma > Rhinoderma darwinii. Next base: position 99,038,658 of record NC_134688.1, read on the forward strand.
TATTTTTTTATTTTCCACAACATGCTTCTATAATTTATAATGGGAGCATGGTCTACAAATGACTATCCGAGGCCGTCCGCGGCCGGCCGTGCCCATAATCACGGACCGAGATTACGGGCAGGGTCGTGTGCATGGGGCCTAATACTGTGAACTGTCGCTACAAGTGTGTCGGCGATTCACAGTGTGAGCAGTAAACGAAATGATGGGGAACCAGCGCTCGCATGAGTGCCGCGGCCCCTTCAAAACAGTTGATTGCCGGGGGTATAGGGAGGCAGACCTCGACCAATCATATATTAATGGCCTATCCTCAGGATAGGCCATCAATTTTTTGGGACTGGACAACCCCTTTAAAGCCTAAATCTACTTAAAAAACATTTTTCAAAGTTTTTACCCCTCATATTCCTCCCTCTGTATGTCTTGATGTCTCACGAACTGTTAATAATTTCATGGATTGGTGATCACACCGTCTTGTGTAATAGGCACAATATCCGTGGTTACTAGTAGTGGTAGTTGGAGTATCTCCTGTGTGGTTCGTGATAGTTTTGCTCAGTTATTATATTATCATTGTGTGAAGCAGTTGACTATTGGAGAACCCTATGCTGACTCACAAGTGCCTCAGGACCGCACTGCTCCATTGTCATGATCAACTCAGTCTTTAGCTGTGATCTAGTAGAGGGTAGTGGGAAATTTTCAGCATAGTCTTGTTTAGGTAAAAAAAAGCTTTGGGGGCATGTATAGCTCCATAAGCCCAACCAAAAGCTGAATTTTCAGGTTATATCCGTTGTTAGACAAAAATTATTAACTTAAAAATGAGATCCCCATACACTGTACATGGATCCATTATCGAGAAACAGGTTACTCGGTGTGACTGTGGTTGTACTGCAAGACTATAGATAATGTTTTTTGATTCTAAAAATCCATAAGAATCTCCATTTGCTTACAATACATGATATACAATACTGGATCTACATTTTAGGAGAAGGCACATCATGCAGAGGTGCATCATACATGTTGAGCTTCTTTGTGTCAACAAAAGGACCTCTGTTTTTTTTCATCATTGCTAGTATCTTAGTAATTGATTTGTATGCATCTACATCAAATCAGAATGTTTTTAGGGATATTTTTAGTAAATAAAAAACAAAAAAATTATAATTTCACTCTTTACCAAGAATGCTAAAACGTAACACATTAAACACAACTCAATTTTCGATTACTGTAATTGCATTTACCTAGGAGTTAATCAGGGTCTTCAATTAGCAAATATTCACCTTGAAATATTGTATACTTATATCTTTATTACTTTCTGCTGCGCTCGTCACACATAAGCAACAGGATCGGATGAGTAAACATTAGTTGAGTGAATCACTTGTACTGCAAGCAAAGCTCTACTAACTCAACTGTCAACCTCGATCAAGGTCAAGGTCTATCACTTGTAGTAGAATGACTGACATTTCTAAGGCAGAATTTGAAAGAGATCTATACAAATAAAAAATGACGTTCTAAGAAATTAACCCCTTACATACTTTTTCCATAAGTGTTATGATTTGATAGATTGTTTTTTGTTTTGTTTTTTACTAAATTTTGATACATTGAATCTTTTTGTGTCACTCCATTACAATCGGGAAAAATCCATTCTATTGGTTAGTATTTTTTTTTTATCAGGTTACATTTATACCAGTGTAGGAGATAGTAGGGGATTTTGGGACCGCTATAGAGTAGGATATTAATAAAGTACCCTCACTCAACAGCTTCCGTTACTTCCATAGAGTTGTTTGGAGCGGCATGCATTGCTTGACCAATGCTCCATACAAACTTTTCCTCACTGTGGTTGTGCTGGTTAGGAGGAACAAGGGACTCGAAAGTCCCATACAGTGTGGGGCAGTGTGGCCTCCAGCAATCTAAAGGTGGCTATATGCATTTAATACCTTTTGGTCAACAGTTATTTCTGCCATCTCCCCCCTAAACATGCATGCTTCACCGAGCATGCATGTTTATTTCAATAAGGAAAGGGGCATAAGTCAACATACTTGATCCTTCCTTCCGACATCTGCCATTGCGAAAGAGTTGGGTCGCCATTATTCACATTCGATTGTTGCCAGAGTTCCGCCATGTTCTGTTTTATGTGCATGGGCGCCTCTACATTTTTCACCAATCCTGTAGAAATTATGTATTTTGTATTGTGAAATAATTTTAATTTGGTATTGTTATATACTAGAGAGTGTTCTCAGCCTAAGGCCTTATTTACACGGTCGTGTCCGTTTTGCGCGCGCAATAAACGCTGCGTTTTCCGCATGCAAAAGGTCCGTGTGGCATCAGAATATGGTGCGTGGCTGCGTGATTTTCGCGCAGCCGGCATCATTATGATGTTAAGCCAGTGGTGCTTTTCGGTTTTCATTCATTCTTTTTACTACTGCTTCCGTGTACCGTGCACGATTTGCACGCACCCATTGACTTCAATGGGTGCGCGCTGCGCGAAACACGGGCAAGTATAGGACATGTCGTGAGTTTTACGCAGCGCACATACGCTGCATGAAAATCGCTGACAGTCTGAACGGCCCCATTCACTTACATAGGTCCGTGCGATGCGCGTAGCACGGACGTATAACACGTTCGTGTGAATAAGGCCTAACCCTGCATTTGTATTGTGATCACTTGTGCTCAACTTAATCCTAATCCGTCATAAACCATTTTTCATGCTGTTTCTGTTTAATTGTTTTTGGCTTATTATGATTCTGTGTCTGTTTTTTCAAGGTGTAGACATCAGTACAGCACATGTTAAATAATCCTTGTGAGTTAGTGCAATTTCAGGCAATAAACAATTATATTTTTAAGTACGGGATCATGCACAAAAAGGTGAATTGCAGCCCCTGGAAGACAACTGCCTTCTTTCTTTCTAGGTTTTGATGCACAATATTGTTATAATAGGATCGCAGTGTCAAATGACAATGCATTAGTCAGAAACGAACACAAGTGTAAAAATAGGGAAACAAATAGTTCATAATCTGCACACTACAATTTAAAGTAAATGCAAGTTAGAGGTTAAAGTGGCAAGGAGGTGCATGATAGTCCCATGTATACAACTTACTACCCCCAATAATACCTTTTCAGGGGGTGAAGTCATATATTTTGAGTCATATATTTTGTAATCTGGACATGTTGTTAACATGATTATTACAGAGCATTATGACCAGGGGCCCTTATGGTAAGGAAGCCCAATATCTTCATGTTTATTGACAAGTGTTAGAACTTACCAGGAGTACACTGTTTTTCTGTAATAAAAATAAGTATCTTGTATATTACAGCATTAGTAATTTAAAGAGCACCTGTCACCTCTCCGGACATGTCTATTTTAGTAAATACCTTTGTTCCCCATAAAATAACAATTCTGGAACATCTTTTCTTAGAACTCTGCATTGTGCCATTCCTCTGTTACTCCTACTAGAAAAATATGAATAAATTGACAAATGGGCGTTACCATTCCCCTTGTCAAAGGAGCGTGTCCTTACACAGTCTCCCTCTGTCAGCACTGATTGAACATTGTCAGTCTGTGTGGGGACACCCCCCCCCAACTGGTAACACCCAGTAGTCAATTTATTCGTAATATTCTAAAAGAAGTAACAGAGGAATGGCACAATGCAGAATTCTAAGAAAACATGCTCAAGAATTATTATTTCATGGGGAATACAAATATTTACTAAAACAGACATATGAGGAGAGGTGGCAGGTTCCCTCTAAGGGCATGCCCAGATGTGGCGTATTTCTTCCGCAACTGTCCGCATCAATGGCGCACAGAATCTGCGTTGCAGATTCTGTTGCGGCTCTGCCCAAAATGGGCATTAAATTGATGCGGACTGGCCGTTGCGTATTGAGGTGAAAGTACTTCCCTTCTCTCTATCAGTGCAGGATAGAGAGAAGGGACAGCACTTACCCTAGTGAAAGTAAAAGAATTTTATACTTACCGGCCGTTGTCTTGGTGACGCGTCCCTCTTTCGGCATCCAGCCCGACCTCCCTGGATGACGCGGCAGTCCATGTGACCGCTGCAGCCTGTGATTGGCTGCAGCCGTCACTTAGACTGAAACGTCATCCTGGGAAGCCGGACTGGAGGAAGAAGCAGGGAGTTCTCGGTAAGTATGAACTTCTATTTTTTTTACAGGTTGATGTATATTGTGATCGGAAGTCACTGTCCAGGGTGCTGAAACAGTTAATGCCGATCGCTTAACCTTTTTCAGCACCCTGGACAGTGACTATTTACTGACGTCGCCTAGCAACGCTCCCGTAATTATGGGTACACACACGTAGTCACCTGTAATTACGGGAGCCCCATTGACTTCCTCAGTCTGGCTGTAGACCTAGAAATACATAGCTCCAGCCAGAATGAAGAAATGTCATATTAGTAAAACCAATACGCTCCGCAGCACACATAACATCTACATTACATCTGCGGACTTCATTGCAGAATTTTGAATCTCCATTGAAGTCAATGGAGAAATTCCGCAATGAGTCCGCAACCAGTCCGCCACACGTCCGCAACAACCATTGTATGCTGCGGACACCAAATTCCGCACCGCAGCCTATGCTCCACAGCGGAATTATCCGCAACGTGCAAACAAACCCTACTAAAAAGCTGTGGAAGACAATGGAGAAACGGGTCCGCTGCGGATTTCCGCTGCGGAGTGTCCGCAGCGGAATTCCAGAGCAATTCCGCCACGTCTGGCCATGCCCTAAGGCTTCGTTCACATCTGCGCCAGGGTCCCGTTCCGACGTTCCGTCGGAGCTATCCGTCAGAACGGAACCCTGACTGACACAAATTAAATGGAAATCACTGGCACCGGATCTGTCACCATTGAAATCCGTTTGTGTCAGTCAGGGTCCCGTTCCGATGGAAAACTCAGACGGAATGTCGGAACGGGACCCTGGCGCAGATGTGAACGAAGCCTAATACTGTAGCTCATTGGATCTATTTATTTCTCCTCTGTGTCTGACTTCCTGTGAACTCCAGGATTACATCACCACCAGTGAAATCCCTTCTACAGCTCTGAGACACCTCCCCTCCCCACCCAGCTCCACCCTTCTTCTTCCTCTGTAAGTCCCTTATGCATATAGTGTTGCTGAAGAGATCATTTCTGCCCTGTCTAAGGCACCAGGAGTGCAGTCATATAATAGGTGAGTCCATACAATGTTTAGCTGCAGAGTTATAAAACTTCCCTGATTCACACTAACTGTCTATACTATCTGTTTGTGCTATAAGGAGTGAATCCAGTGTATTTCTATGAGATGCTCTTCTCCCCTGAGGAGACAGGCTGAAGCTGTATCACATAGGAATACACTGAGACTCTGCAGTGTGAGGACCGAAGTTCCATGTCACTGATCTATCACTTGCTGCACTTAGATAGACTCAGAGCAGAGCAAGTGCAGTGTGTTGAGACTCCACCCACTGCCTCTGCATAGCCAGAAGCATCATGGGAAATGTAGGCTGCATTAGGGGAACCATTTCAGAGGGGGAGAAGGAACCAAGGTGGCAGACAACTCATAAATGGCACATCAGCTATAATAGGTATACACAAGCCATACAAAAGAGCCTCTACATTATTATTTCATAAAAGTCTATGCTGCACTATATAGGCAAAATAACAACAACTTGATGGAGAGGTGCTTTAAAACCACACCAAAACACCACACATCGCAACATCTTTAGACATTTCCATAGGACTTCATGTAGACCTAAAAAGCTGAGTTATCATGAAAGAACAAAGATACAATTTTATAAGAATTTTAACCTGCCACATTGGTAAATAAAAAAACTAGTACAATTAAAAACAGACAAAAAGTGCTCTACAGTGGCAAGGGATTACTTGTTACATTGTTGGAATTTACTGGATTATTCTAACATTTAATGAATATGGTGCTGGCTCCCACCTCCTTCTGTCAGTTCATTGTACTTGGCAATTTATGGCAGTTCATTTTAGTACTGTACACAGAATATCTTATCATAAGAATATCCTGAATCTATGTCACCATATGGGATGCTACTAGAATAAGGACAACTAGTCATTTAAAACCTGTAAACTTTCACTTATATGAGGACTTCTGCCATGTAAATGGGGTATATGAGATCAGATATCTCAACCTCTTCCCGCCCTGCTCCGCAATAGTACGTCCTGCAGAGGGGTAAGTTCCCGCATCAGGACGTACAGTTGCGGAGTAGTTCCCGGCGCACACTGTCCTAACGGACAGTGTCCGGGAACCGGGAGGTCAGCTGTCCCCGACAGCTGACACTCCAGCCTTGCCGGTCAGTGGACCATCGCCGCTGATTTCGGCAATTAACCGTATAAATGCGGCGACAGATTGCCATTGTCGCATTTAAGGGCTTTGAAGCACATCGGCAGCCTCCACGGAGTGATCGTGGGGGCTACCGATGCTTGTCACGGCAATCAGAGGTCAGACAATGACCTCCGGGTTGTCATGTACGGAGGCCTCGGAGGAGCAGCCTCCGGCCGATCCTCTGAGGCTTCCTGTCAGTGTGACTGTCACGTCACAATGACAGTTGGAATGCATTACACTACGTGTGTAGTGTAATGTATTCTAGCAGCGATCAAAGCTGCAAGTCTAAGTGTCCCCTAGTGGGACAAATGAAAAAAGTTAAAAAAATTAATGAAAATGTTTTCAAAAAGTGTAAAAATAAAAGTTAGAAATTATATAAACAAACACTGCATTTTTTTCCTATAATAAGTCTTTCATTATAGGAAAAAAATGAACACGTTAAAAAAAGTACACATATCTGGTATCACCGCGTTCGTAACGACCCCAACTATAAAACTAATGTTATTTTTCCCGCACGATGAACACCCCAAAAAAAATCAATTAAAAACTACACCAGAATCTCTATGTTTTGGTCACCACCGCTCCCAAAATAGAGAATAAAAAGTGATCAAAGAGTCGCATGTACCCGAAAATAGTACCGATAAAAATTACAACCCGTCCCGCAAAAAACAAGCCCTTACACAGCTTTTTTGACTGAAAAATATTTAGAAAAAGTTATGGCTCTCAGAATATGGTGACACAGAAAATAAATTATTTGATAAAAAAGTGATTTTATTGCGCAAACGCTGCGAAACATAAAAAAACCTATATACATCTGTTATCGCCGTAATCGTATCGACCCGCAGAATAAAGTAAAATCGTCATTTATAGTGCACGGTGAACGCCGCAAAAAATAAACTAAAAAATATTGTCAGAATTGCTTGTTTTTGGTCACCCGGCTTGCAAAAAAATGTAATAAAAAGTGATCAAAAAAATCGCATGTACCCCAAAATGGTACCTCTCACTTCTGAGCCCTGCAGCGTGCCCAAACAGCCGTTTGCGCCCACATATATGGCATCGCCATACCCGGGAGAACACGCTTAACGGTTTAGGAGGAATTTGTCTTCAGTGGCACAAACTGGGCACAACATATTATGCACTAAAATGGAATATCAGTGGAAAATTGCAATATTCACACCATCTGCTGTGCATTACCCCCTTGCGCACTATGACTTAATAGCACGTCATGGTGTGGGTGTTGATGTATGGAGCGGGCTCACGTGCTGAGCCCGCTCCATACGCTGCGGGTGTCGGCAGTGTATTACAGCTGACACCCGGGACTAACGGACAGGAACAGCGATCGCGCTGTTACAGGAGTCTGTAAAAATAACAATATACTGCAATACATTAGTATTGCAGCATATTGTACCCGCGGATCCAATGATCGCTGGTACAAGTCCCCTAAGGGGACTAATAAAATGTGTAGAAGAATTAAAGTTATTAGTAGTGAGAGAGAATAAAGTTTAAAGTTAAAAAAAAACTTTTCCCATTTTTCTTCTAAAGTCATGAAAAAAAATAAACAAAATTGGTATCGCTACGTCCGTAAAAGGCCGAACTATTACAATATACCATTATTTAACTCGCACGGTGAACACCGTAAAAAACTGAAATAATTTAAACCGCCAAAATCGCTGTAGTTTTCGTTTTTACTGCACGGCGAAAGCTGTAAAAACGAAAGCCCCAAAAAATGGAATCAGATTTTTTTCCTATATTACTATATTTTCCTATTTTTTTTCCAGTTTCCCAGTACTTTTTATGGCACTTTAAATGGTGTCAATAGAAACTATAATTCCTCCCGCAAGAAATAAGCCCTCACATCACTCTACTGATGGAAAAAGAAAAAAGTTATGGCTCTTGGAAGGCGGGTAGTGAAAAACGAAAATAAGAAAGCAAAAAATGGATCAGTCCTGAAAGGGTTAATTAATTTCTAATGAAAAAAACGTATGACCACATGTGGAGTATTTTCGTACTCAGGAAAAATAGCTTTACAAAAATTGGTTGTTTATTTCTCCTTTATCCCTTGAGAAAATGCAACATTTTAGTGGAAAAAAATTGTGATATTAATTTTCTCTGCCTAATTCTAATAAATTCTACAAAAGACCCGTGGAGTCTAAATGCTCACTATATCCCTAGAAAAATTCCTTGAGGGGTGTTTCCAAAATGGGGTAACTTGGGGGGTTTCCACTGTTTTTGTCCTTGCAGGGCGTTGCAAAGGCGGCATGGCACCGAAAAACAATCCAGCAAAATCCGTGCTCCAAAATCCAAATGGCGCTACTTCCATTCTGAGCGGTGCCATGGGTCCAATCAGCAGTTTATTACGACATATGGGGTATTGCCGTAATCAGGAGAAAATTCTTTACAAATGTTGTGCTTCTTTTTTTTCTTTATTCCGTCAAAAATTTTACATTTCTATGTTTTTTCAGAAAAAAAGTAGATTTTCATATTTACAGACTAATTCTAATAAATTTAGCGGAAAACCTGTGTGGTCAAAATGCTAACTGTTCCCCTAGATAAATTCCTTGAGGGGTGTAGTTTCCAAAATGGGGTCACTTTTGGGGTGTTTCCACTGTTTTGGCACCACAAGACCTCTTCAAACCTTACAAGGTGCATAAAATATATTCTAATAAAAAGAAGGCCCCATAATCCACTAGGTGCTCCTTTGCTTCTGAGGCCGGTGCTTCAGTCTATTATCGCACTAGAGCCACATGTTGGATATTTCTAAAAACTGCAGAATCCGGGGAATAAATATTGAGTTGCATTTCTCTGGTAAAAACTTCTGTGTTACAAAAAAAAATGTATTAGAAATGAATTTCGGCAAAAAAAATACAATTTGTAAATTTCACCTCTACTTTGCTTTAATTCCTGTGAAACGCCTAAAGGGTTAAAACACTTTGTGAATGCTGATTCGAATACCTTGAGGGGTGCAGTTTTCAAAATGGGGTGATTTCTGGGGATTTTCTAAAATATAAGGCCCTCAAAGCCACTTCACAACTGAACTGTTCCCTGAAAAAATGGCCTTTTGAAATTTTCTTGAAAATATGAGAAATTGCTGCTAAAGTTCTAAGCCTTGTGAGGTCCTAGAAAAATAAAAGAATGTTCAAAAAATGATGCAAACATAAAGTAGACATATGGGAAATGTTAACTAGTAACTATTTTGTGTGGTATTACTATCTGTTTTACAAGCAGATACGTTTAAATTTAGAAAAATGAAAATTTTTGCACATTTTTTCTAATTTGTGGTGTTTTTCAGAAATAAATACCAAAATTATCGACAAATTTTTTTCACTAACAAAGTACAACATGTCACGAGAAAACAATCTCAGAATCGCTTGGATAGGTAAAAGCATTCCAACGTTATTACCACATAAAGTAACACATGTCAGATTTGAAAAAATCGTTTGGGTCCTGAAGGCCAAAACAGGCTGGGTCCTGAAGGGGTTAAAGAGGATTTCCTAGATGGCAGCAAATCTTGGAAAATACCTTTACTGTGCTTACATTAGGATGACAAGTATTCTCTATATATACTTGCCTTTTTGAAAATACATGTCCTCACCGCCGCAGACCACTTTGCTCTGCTTACAATGCCAGGCTGTGATGCCTAATCTATTGCCATGTCCTGTCACGTAATCATGGTGATATGGCACTGTAGATACAATGTCTCTGTGCCATGCTGTAATTGGCCTCCGTTACAATGAATGACACTTCATAGCAGCAGGCCATGGTGGTAAAGGAAAATATATATGTATATTTAGAATATACTTGTCGTCCTTGCGGACACAGTAAGGGTCAGTCCACATGGCGGATTTTCTGCGGCGGAGATTCCTCCTCCTATTGACTTCAATGCGAGGTTTGGGAATAATCTGCCCGAAGATTGGGCAGGATGCTTCTTCTGCTAGCGGGAAAAAGAAGCGTCCGACTCCTATTGAAATTAATGTGAGGTAGAATTTTGTGTCAGAATCCACGGTGGGTTCCGCTGCAAGAATTCCGCCATGTGAACAGGGCCTTAAGGGTTTTACTGAAATTCACCCAAATTTTGATAAACCTCTTTAATTTAAAAAAATGTTTCTTCTTCTCTTCTATGAAATTCTCTTCCTTAAGCCATCACCCACTCCGCAATCCTGCAATCCTCTAAATCTAGCCCAAAAGACTTACCTTTTCCGAAAATGGCATAACCAGACTCAGGCCTCCCACTACTACTCCAACATCACCTTCTCCTTACAAAATTACAGGGGCTTGCTTTCCAAACTCTTGTTTGTACCCTTGGTTTTTTTTCATAGATTGTAAACTGCTATGGGTAGGGTTCTCTCTCTTAATCTACCTCATTTGTAATTGTTTTACTATTTAATGTGCTATGGAATATGAGGGCACAATATAAATAAAACTAATAATTGTCAAATGAGAGCAATCCTAGAAAAGTTTTTAAATAAGTATTCATACTCCCTGTTCCCCCTATAGACATTTAGCTTAGGCCTCATGCACACAACCGTAAAAACTCCCGTTATTACGTGTCGTAATTACGACCCTTAATAACGGGCTCATAGACTTCTATTGGCCACGGGAATCTTCCCGTTTTCTTACGGGAAGGTGCCAGTGCCGTTGAAAAAGATAGAACATGTCCTATTTCAGGCCGTAATAACGGCACGGACAGCCCATAGAAGTCTATGGAGCTCCCGTAATGATGGGTGGCTACGTCTGTGCACCCGTCATTACGGCAGCGCTGCTAGGCGACGTCAGTAAATAGTCAATGTCCAGGGTGCTATAAGAGTTAACTGATCGGCAGTAACTCTTTCAGCACCCTGGACAGTGAATTCCGATCAGAATATAGAGCAACCTGTAAAAAAATAAAATAAAAGACGTTCATACTTACCGAGAACTTCCTGCTTCCTCCAGTCCGGTCTCCCACCCGTTGCCTTGGTGACGCGTCCCTCTCGACATCCGGCCCGACATCCCTGGATGACGTTTCAGCCCATGTGACCGCTGCAGCCAATCACAGGTCAATCACAGGCTGCAGCGGTCACATGGACTGCCGCGTCATCCAGGGATGTCGGGCTGGATGTGAAGAGAGGGACGCGTCACCAAGACAACGGCCGGGTAAGTATGAATTTCTTTAACTTTTATTACAGAAAGGGCTGTCCCTTCTCTCTATCCTGCACTGATAGAGAGAAGGGCTGCCGATTAGTGCAGTGCTATTTTGCAGCCAAAAACGTGCCCGTAAATACGGGTGGAATACGAGTGACACCGGACCCATATTTAGGGGCACGGGTCCGTAAATACTGGTGCAAAACGGGTCGAATACGTGTGACACCGGACCCGTATTTACGCCAGTATTTACGGGTGGGAAAAAATACGGTCGTGTGCATGAGGCCTTACTATTTTTATTTTTTTTGAAACATTACATTTTTTATTTTTAGAAATTTGAGCAAAATACAGAAAAACAAAACTGTACAAATCATATGGTTATATCATCAAGTGGTATATAAGGTACAGTTGAACAGTGTAAAAGAATAATAATATGCTATAGTGACAGTAGCGACACAATTGTGACTCAGTGTTCATGGTCCGTTATTAGTTTTTAAATTAAGGAATAGAAAGTTTTATTCAGATTGGTTAAAAAATTTGTGTGGATCAATTCAGGTGATTGAGATTATGGTTGAATTGTTATAATTACTTGTGAGCAATATATCTCAACGCTTGAGAAAATAATCTTTTTTGTGGAGAGCGGAAGCGGATATGCATTCGAATCAACAGTTGTCATTTACATTTCATATCAGATCTGATAGAGAATGAGAAGAGTTCTCCTTCCAAGTGGAGGAAATAATTTGTCTAGTAGCTATGAGAAGGTGTTGTATTGTGGTTTGGAAGGTTCTTGGAAAAGTATTTAAAGTAATCGAAAGAAGATCTAATCCTGTGTTGGGAGATATATTAGATCCATATAGTTCTGAGAGGAGTTGGAATACTTTACTCCATAGTATCTTGACTTTTTTTGCAACTCCACCATAAGTGAAAGGAGGAGCCCTCAAAGGATCCACATACCCAACATGTAGGAGAGAAGTCAGGGAAAATTTTTGACAATCTCAGAGGAGTGTAATGCCATCTATAGAATATTTTTCTTGCATTTTCCATGTGATTAATACATTTAGAATGTTTGGGGACTGTATTGAGGGCTAATTCCCATTGGGCAGTTGTGATTGATTGGGTTAGATCAGCATCCCATTTAGACTTAATAGAGTGGAGTGGATCTGAGTTTGGGATTATTAAGATTCTGTAGCATTTAGAAATGCCTTTGTTAGAACGAGAGTTAAATTAAGCCAAGTTTCCAATGGTAATGGTGAATGTATATGATTTGAGTGTGGTGATAGAGATTGTAATTCATGACATATTTGTAAATATTTGAAGAAATCATATTTAGGAAGATTATAGTTGAGAGAATGAGACAAAATAACCGTTGTGCCATAACTGGTGTAGTTTGGTAAGATTATTATTTTTCCAGTTGGTTAGGGATAAATTGGGAATGGCAATTTTCAGAGGGTCTAAAGGGTTATCATAAAGATTTAATTTGACCATTTGTTTTTTATCAGATAAAATTGGCCATAAGGCTAATATAGCTCGTATGGTAGATAAGGAGTGATGTTGTTCGAGTCCTAGATGGGACACAGCTATAAAAAAAATTTTGTGGTGATTTACCTTTAGAGAGTATAATTCAATTTGTACTAACTTAGGCTTCGCTCTCATGTGCACTGGGGCTCCGTTCCAATGTTCCGTCTGAGCTTTCCGTCGGAACGGAGCCCTGACAGATACAAACAGAAACCATGGGTTTCCGTTTCCATCACCATTGATTTCAATGGTGACGGATCCGGTCCAAATGGTTTTCGTTTGTCTCAGTTGTCTAAGGGTACCCTTGTTTAGATTAAATTAATAGCGTAGTCGACTACGCTATTGATTCTGTCAAAACGACGGAACTCTTGCACAACGGAGACAAACAGAAACCTTTGGCACTGGATCCGTCACCTTCGGTTTCCGTTTGTGTCTGTCAGGGCTCCGTCTAAACGGGACCCTGGGACAGATGTGAACGAAGCCTTATTCTTCTTAAAGACACTTAAAGTTTTAAAGATAATATTCAGATGATAGTTATCTTTCCTGATTCCTCCAAAAATATCTAAACAAGCATATTATTTCTAAGGAGGGAGGGATAGAGATAAGCTACTTCAAGGCACCTTAAGGGCTCATTCAGATGAGCGTAATACTCGTCCATGTGCTATGCGTTGAAATCACTCACAGCATATGGACCCATCCAACTTAATGGAGCCATTCACACATGCGCGAGTTTTCACGCCCTGTGTGTCCGTTGTGTGAAACTCACGGCATGTCCTATATTGGTGCGTTTTCATACACCCAGTCACCAATTGAAGTCTATGGGGGGGGCGTGAAAACCACGGACAGCACACTCACAACATCCATGTGCTGTTGGTGTTTCACGCATCAAATACATTGAAAGTCAGAAAACTACATTTTATAAAAAATTAAGTGCTTGCACAGATGTGAAAAACGCATGCCACACTCAAAGCACACTGATGTCAATACGCAATGAACACGGACAAGAAATGTAGGAAAAACGCTGCCTTTTTTACACGCGCAATTTGGACATGCTCGTCTGAATGTAGCCTTAATATCACTTATCTTGTGAAAAGACAAGGTAAAAATCTCATGTAAATGGCTGAATCTATAACTGATTACCCATTGGAAGAGGTCTAGCTCAGGTTTAGTATTTAGGAGGTCTGGAATCTAAAGCTGGCCATACACGTTAGATAGCTGTCGGCCGAACGAACGATCGTTCGGCTGACAGCAATTCCTAGCATGTCCTCCATACACATGCACACTCGGCCAAGCAAGCTTGTATTTTTAATATGGAGAAGGGAGAAAACCGCTGCCGGACTCCTCTGCTTATCTCCAAATGAACTAAAGGATCGGGCATGTTGAGATTCACTTCTCTCCCTGCCATCTGCCATCGTGGTAGAGTAGGGTCGCCAAAATTATACATTAGATGATCGGCCACTTCTACTGAAATTGCCAAGTTCGGTCGACATTGTTCTAATGTGTATGGCCACCTTAAAGGCCACTGACATATCCATTGAAATATCACCCAAACCTGCCCAATAATAAATTAATTTCATAAAGATTGGCTAGTCCATCATTGTTAAAACAGTGGGAAACAATGAAGAATTCTGAGGTATGTTATGAAGAACAAGCTGGCGCTGCCAATCAGTGGTGGATTAAGTAGACCATAGGCCCTGGGCTGTTCCACAAACTTGTCCCTCCTTTCCCACTGCCGCTCTGCCATCCCTATAGTGAACACCACCTTTCTGTGTGAGCATTAATAAATGGCTGATATAATTCCCCTTGTCAAAGGGCTGTGTCCCTACATACTGACAGTCTCCAACCATCGCTGACAGTATCCTGCTTTGTAGGGACATATCATCCTGACAATGGGAATGGTAAGACACATTCGTCTATTAGTCCTGGATACACAAAGACTTTATGTGGAATACAAGAATTTCCTACAACAGACGTGACAGGAGAGGGGACAGATCCTCTATAGATCCAGTGACTCACAGGTGACGTTTTCTCTATCTGACACGGACCATTATGGCGACTTTTCCTGACATCTTTGCGCTTCGCTTGTGTAGCCATTTCCAGCCTCTATAGAAACACACAAATTCAGATATCAAGGCTCAGGACCATACATTAAAGGGATTGTCCAGTCACGGACCGTTTTTCATACTGATGACCTATCCATGTGTCCGGACAACCCTTTTACGCAGACCACTAAATTCGGACCCCAGACTGGATCATAGAATACATGTAGACCCCAGACCTTCTCAACTATTTCAGTCCCCAGACCAGACCCTCCTAAACAAATACCCCAGAACAAGCACCCTAAATAAATACAGACCTCGGACCAGACCCCTAAATACAAACCCCTGACCTGACCCCCTACACTAAGAAATGACCTCTGACCTGACACCCTTAAGTAATACAGACCAGACCCCTAAACTAATACAGACCCCAGACCAGGCCCCTAAATAAAGACCCCTAAACTAATACAGACCCCAGACCAGGCCCCCTGAATACAGACCCCCTAAACTAATACAGACCACATAAACTAATACAGTCCCCCAGACCAGACCCTCTAAATACAGACCACAGACCCCTTAAACTAATACAGACCCCAGACCTCCTAAATACAGACCCCAAACCAGACCCCCTAAATACAGACACCAGACCATACCCCCTAAATACAGACCCCAGACCAGACCTCTTAAATCCGGACCCCCTAAATACAGACCCCAGACCCCTTAAAAAAAATGCATCCCCTTATACTCACCTAGCAGCTCACCTCAGTCTTCCCTCTGGAGTCTTGCTGCTGTTCTAGGACCTGCAGTCATGTGACCAGCAGGTGTCTAAACAGTAACAAGAACTTCAGGGATAAGAGCCTCGGGCCCTGGGTGGCCACCCAAATTGCCCTAATATTGATCCACCATTGCTGCCAATAGTATGTGATTGGCTGCTGCAGTCTCCTGTTATGATATTGCTGCGGCATTGTAAACAAAGAGGTGAGGGAACCATCAGTAAGGGAATGGATTTGACAGGTATGTAATCATACAGCTAATTTTAAAACTTTTTAAAAGCCTAAAAAGACCATGACAACACATTTTTATTGTAGCAGTAAACATAAATCATGTTTTTATCTATCTATGACTTTTCTTTTAATATAAAATAAAAACATTCACCTATTGATGATGTCATAGATTAGATAATGACACGTTGTTACACGCTATAAATTATTTAGCAAAATGTAATCTAAGTCCGTCTTACTTGGTGCTTAGATTTTGCAATCTGTGTGCAACATTTTGATTTGACAAAGGAAGAAGTTCAATCTTTGAAACTTGTTTTGGGTATCTCTCTCAGGGTATGTTCACACGGCTTATTTTCGGATGTTTTTCGTGCCGTAAACGGCTGAAAAACCGGAAGCAGAATGCCTTCAAACATCTTCCCATTGATTTCAATGGGAAAAATGGCGTTCTGTTCCGACGGGCCGTTTTTTTACACGGCCATTTTTAAAAACAGCCGCGTGAAAAAACGGCCGCGAAAAAGAAGTGCAGGTCACTTCTTGGGATGTTTTTGGAGCTGGTTTTCATTGACTATAGAAAACAGCTCTAAAAACGGCGGTAAAAATCGTGTGACTCAAAAAAACGTCTGAAAATCAGGAGCTGTTTTCCCTTGAAATCAGCTCTGTATTTTCAGAAGTTTTTGAGTTTGCGTGTGAACATACCCTTACACGCTAAACAAAAAACATCTGTAAAATACGGAGCTGATTTTAAGAGAAAACAGCCTCTGATTTTCAGCCGTTTTTTAAGGGTATGTTCAGGGTATGTTCACACGGCTTATTTTACTTTGAAAAACGGCCACGTAAA
Organism: Rhinoderma darwinii; assembly: GCF_050947455.1. Lineage (NCBI taxonomy): Eukaryota > Metazoa > Chordata > Amphibia > Anura > Rhinodermatidae > Rhinoderma > Rhinoderma darwinii. Next base: position 99,055,491 of record NC_134688.1, read on the forward strand.
AAGACGCCCGTGAAAAAGAAGTACATGTCACTTCTTGCCATTATTGGAGCTGTATTTCATTGACTAAATAGAAAAACAGCTCCAAATACGGCCGTAAAAAACACAGCGAAAAACACGGGTTTCCTTGGAAACAACTTCGTATTTTCAGACGTTTTTTTGTTAAGCGTGTGAACATACCCTTGGCATCAAGCGTTTTTTGCTGTGTTTTTTACGGACGTTTTTGGAGCTGTTTTTCTATGGACCCAATGAAAAACGGCTCCAAAAACGGCTCAAGAACTGACATGCACTTCTTTTTTACGGGGTGTTTTTTAACGCGCCATTTTTACAAGCGGCCGCGTAAAAAACCGCCTCGTGCGAACGAAATGCCGTTTTTCCTATTGAAATCAATAGGCAGATGTTTGGAGGCGTTCAGTCTCCATATTTTTAGCCGTTTTTCGGGGTGTTTACGGACCGAAAAACGGCTGAAAATAAGGCGTGTAAACATACCCTCACCCTCATAAAGCAAGTCAACTGGGCATTTTTCTGATAAGCGTAAACATAAAACTATGTGTACATTTTACATTTTCCTCGCATATGTCTTTTCTAAATTATACACTTTGTTGGCTTTTATAGACAATCAAATCCCAATTTACAAAAAATCATGTCTTCAATCTGAGTGTGTGTGGGCGAATTGCTATGGAAATAATTCCATGTTCTGGCTCAGTAGATTTCTGGAAACAAAAAGGCAGGTTGCCACTAATACGCTTGCCAATTGATGTCCAGAGTTATTCAGTACCTAGTGCTGCAGCTGCTCTTTAGGTCTGAACGGGGATTTACACAGGGAAAGCGACCTAATTATAATAGCGTAGTTACTAGATGGGCTAAAATGTACGAAGTGAGGTGCTTTTTTTTTTTTCAAAGACTTTTCAACAAACAATGTATATAATCCAAGAAAAAAAAAAGATCACATATAAAAGACCGTATGGAGGCCCGTCTATAAAAATCTCCCTCCCACACATACCGTCCCTCCCCATGAGCATCCAAGCATACCATAAAAATATATACAGTATATAAATTATGTGACTAAATTGTACTATTTTATTATCGCTATAGATAGATTTACTTAATCCCATCTAAAGTGTTATATTTAACTCCTTCCTTTCTCAGCCATTTTTCGGATTTTCACTTTTTGTTTTTTCCTCCCCACCTTCGAAAAGCTAGAATTTTTTTCTTTTTCCGTCTATATAGCCATGTGAGGCCTTGTTTTTTGCGGGACAAGTTGGAAGATTTTATCCCTTTAAGGCTCAGCAGAGAGCAGATCTCTTTTTCCTATTTTAATTATGGTTCTAAGATATTGGATTACCTCGTTAATTGAAGGGATCGTTTGTGACAGCCAGTGTCTCAGAATATTCTTCTTTGCCACTTGTAGCACCATATGGGGGGTTTGTTGGGCAAATCCCCTTTTCCACTTTTTTCCCCTCATAATGCAGCGTGCATAACCATGGATCGAGTACAAACTCTGTCAACCCCAAACGAAGAACAAAATCTCTCACTTCATCCCAGAATAGTTTCAACTTTTTACAACCCCAAAAGCAGCACATCGCATTTTCCATGTGTTGTCCACATTTTGGGCATTCCTGTTTAGAACCTTCTATATACTCCCCCAATGGTAATTTATACGCTAAATAGGCATTATTATACATGATAAATGTGACCTCTCTCCATTTTTCTGACTTGCATATGCTATTAATCCTAGTCAGGCCTTTAGTGAGTCTTTCTTTGACCTCCTCATATAGAAGTGTCGTCTCCAGGTATTTTTTCCACCATTCTATATTCGTTTCAGTCCCCTTTTCCCTCAATTCCTGTATTCTCCCCAGGATCCTATACCCACGTGATAGCCTCAATTCTCCTCCTGTGAACATTTCATCCATTAACTGTTGTCTCCATCTAGTATTGTATAGTGACGTAATCTGTAAATAAAAATAATACATTTAAGATTCTGGGAGATTAAATTGTTCTTGAATCTCTTTAGAATCTATTACTGTCCCACCCACCAATCTATATAGCTGTTTTATGTTTTTCAGGCCATTGTTCCTCCAATATCCTAAAGTTCTTAGGCCTATTGATTCTCCGGCTGTTTCAAAATCTTCAAACTCCCGGTATCTCGAATGGGAGGGGGATAATTCCATCTTTCTTACTATCCACCATGTTTTTCTAAGTGAGTTTTAAGGTTTCTATTAAATACAGATAGTGATACTGATCATGTCAATTCATAACGAAGATTTGCATAATTATAAAGACATTAAAAGTCACATATAAGAATTTAAATATGTATATATATATATATATATATATATATATATATATATATATATATATACATTGTTTCATCTGTTCAATGCCAGATGCATAAAACTGGATGCTGATATTTCCGCTAGCAAATATATAATTCATTAAAATATGAGATTAGAAAAACATGGCTTTTTTTCTTCTGCCGCACTTGTCCATTGGCTGTGTCAGGTATTGCAGCTCTGTCCCATTTACTTTAACTGAGCTGAGCTGCAATGTCAGACACAACCCATGGACAAGAATCATGCTGTATCTGGAAGACATCGGCAATGTTTTTCTAATGTCATAGAACCACTTGTAAAGATGCTAAATAGTAGTACTTAGGCATGCTTATTATTGTATTGTAGATATACAGTGAAGGAAATAAGTATTTGATCCCTTGCTGATTTTGTAAGTTTGCCCACTGTCAAAGACATGAACAGTCTAGAATTTTTAGGCTAGGTTAATTTTACCAGTGAGAGATAGATTATCTAAAAAAAAAAAAGAAAATCACATAGACAAAATTATATATATTTATTTGCATTGTGCACAGAGAAATAAGTATTTGATCCCTTTGGCAAACAAGACTTAATACTTGGTGGCAAAACCCTTGTTGGCAAGCACAGCAGTCAGATATTTTTTGTAGTTGATGATGAGGTTTGCACACATGTTAGATGGAATTTTGGCCCACTCCTCTTTGCAGATCATCTGTAAATCATTAAGATTTTGAGGCTGTCGCTTGGCAACTCGGATCTTCAGCTCCCTCCATAAGTTTTCGATGGGATTAAGGTCTGGAGACTGGCTAGGCCACTCCATGACCTTAATGTGCTTCTTTTTGAGCCACTCCTTTGTTGCCTTGGCTGTATGTTTTGGGTCATTGTCGTGCTGGAAGACCCAGCCACGAGCCATTTTTAATGTCCTGGTGGGTGGAAGGAGGTAGTCACTCAGGATTTGACGGTACATGGCTCCATCCATTCTCCCATTGATGCAGTGAAGTAGTCCTGTGCCCTTAGCAGAGAAACACCCCCAAAACATAATGTTTCCACCTCCATGCTTGACAGTGGGGACGGCGTTCTTTGGGTCATAGGCAGCATTTCTATTCCTCCAAACACGGCGAGTTGAGTTAATGCCAAAGAGCTCAATTTTAGTCTCATCTGACCACAGCACCTTCTCCCAATCACTCTCAGAATCATCCAGATGTTCATTTGCAAACTTCAGATGGGCCTGTACATGTGCCTTCTTGAGCAGGGGGACCTTGCGGGCACTGAAGGATTTTAATCCATTACGGCGTAATGTGTTACCAAAGGTTTTCTTGGTGACTGTGGTCCCAGCTGCCTTGAGATCATTAACAAGTTCCCCCCGTGTAGTTTTCGGCTGAGCTTTCACCTTCCTCAGGATCAAGGATACCCCACGAGGTGAGATTTTGCATGGAGCCCCAGATCGATGTCGATTGACAGTCATTTTGTATGTCTTCCATTTTCTTACTATTGCACGAACAGTTGTCTCCTTCTCACCCAGCGTCTTACTTATGGTTTTGTAGCCCATTCCAGCCTTGTGCAGGTCTATGATCTTGTCCCTGACATCCTTAGAAAGCTCTTTGGTCTTGCCCATGTTGTAGAGGTTAGAGTCAGACTGATTAATTGAGTCTGTGGACAGGAGTCTTTTATACAGGTGACCATTTAAGACAACTGTCTTTAATGCAGGCACCAAGTTGATTTGGAGCGTGTAACTGGTCTGGAGGAGGCTGAACTCTTAATGGTTGGTAGGGGATCAAATACTTATTTCTCTGTGCACAACGCAAATAAATATATATAATTTTGACTATGTGATTTTCTGTGTTTTTTTAAATATAATCTATCTCTCACTGGTAAAATTAACCTAGCCTAAAAATTCTAGACTGTTCATGACTTTGACAGTGGGCAAACTTACAAAATCAGCAAGGGATCAAATACTTATTTCCTTCACTGTATTTAGAATATGGGTATACCTGTATATAACTGCTTCCACTTGATTAGGTACACCTACTGCATATTGGTGAGGGAATAGACTCCATCCCATGACACGTCATCTCCAACATGGATAATGCTTGTCAAGCATAGTCAAGCATAGTGAGTTCCTGGCTATTCCGGGCTATCACGACTTTGCAGGCGATACTTGGGTAATTAGACCAAGCAATGATTTTCCAATCTTCAGAAGTCCAGCTGCAGTGACTTTGTAGTCGCATTTTCATATAGACCCTGAACACTTTAGTGCATGAAATAGCATATGCTCCAAACAGTACATCAGACGCCAATTGTGCTATTTTCACAGGGGCCCATTGTTTTGATGATGACCTAAACACTAGCTCACCCAGATTTGTGTGTTTTACACAACATATGTACAGATGTTGCAGAACTGAGTGTGTCAATGTCTTTCACACTCTTTAGGCTATGTTCACACGGAGTATTTTGGGGGAGGAATATCTGCCTCAAAATTCAGTTTGGAACTTTGAGGCAGATATTCCTCTCCCTGCACGCCGATTTTCGCGGCAATTATCGCGCCGTTTTTCGCCCGCGGCCATTGAGCGCCGCGGGCATAAAACAGCGAGAAATACGCTTTCTCCTGTCTCCCATTGAAGTCAATGGGAGGTCAGAGGCGGAAGCGCCCGAAGACAGGGCATGTCGCTTCTTTTTCCCGCGAGGCAGTTTTACTGCTCGCGGGAAAAAGACGCCGACGCCTCCCATTGAAATCAATGGGAGGCGTTCTCGGGCCGTTTCTGCCGAGTTCCGCATCAAAAAACTCGGCGAAATACCCCGTGTGAACATAGCCTTAGTGTCACGTAAAAGCACCAACAGTTGACAGTAAATCTTCATTTTGACCCATGTAAATTCTCTAGTGTAGGCCTTCTTTTAACAACACTCATCAGGATATCACACGCACAATGGGACAGATTTACTAAGATTGGCGTTTCATATGCTAGTTTTAGCTTTCTGCTCCTCTGGAGTAAGATGCAACAAATTTATAATCACAATGGGAGAGAAGAAATCCTGGACCGCACATCCACTTTGCTATACTTGATCTATTGCAGATCGGCAAAATTAAAAAACTTATGAACATGCGGTTCTTAGTTCACATTTCGATCAAACTGTATAAGCCCACTTGCCACTTCATGGCGACCCCTTTAAAGTAGGTCCCTATTCTATCAAGTTCAGTATCGCATGGCAACCAGTGCCACTGCAACACAGTACCTGCAGAGGGAGCAGCTCCTTTTTTATTTTTTTGTTGCTTTGGTGCTGTATCTATGGCGAGACGTGGTCCAGAGCCAAGGTGGCTTAAAGAGGCTCTGTCACCACATTATAAGTGCCCTATCTCCTGCATAAGGAGATCGGCGCTGTAGTGTAGGTGACAGCAGTGCTTTTTATTTAGAAAAACAATCTATTTTTCACCACTTTATTAGCGATTTTAGATTTATGCTAATGAGTTGCTTAATGCCCAAGTGTGCGTGTTTTTACTTTAGACCAAGTGGGCGTTGTACAGAGGAGTGTATGACGCTGACCAATCAGCATCATGCACTCCTCTCCATTCATTTACACAGCGCATATGAATCCTTTTGGATCAGTATATGCTGTCTTATACTAACACATTAACAATACTGAAGTGTTTAAACAGTGTATAGACATTCCACGGGATGTCTATTCACAATCTCTGCACTTCGTTACTCTGTCTGTGGAAGTTACAGCAGAGGGAGCGTAATCTCGCGAGATTACACTGTAAATGACAGGTTACTACGAGATTACGCATCCTTATGGAGGAGATAGGCCACTTATAATGTGGTGACAGAGCCTCTTTAAACTGGCAGCATGGGTACTGTTGGTCTCCTGGGTTGCTCCCTCTGCAGGTGCTGTGTTTCAGCGGCATTGGTTGCCATAGGATACTACACTTGGTAGATTAAGGACCTACTTGAAAGGGGTCGCTCTGAAGTGGCAAGTGGGCTTATACGGTTTGATCAAAATGATTACTAAGAACCTCAGGTTCGTACATTTTTATTTTGATGAGCCGCAATAGATCAAGTATAGCAAGTGGATGTACGGTCCGGGTTTCGTTTTCTCCCTTGTGCAACAAATTGCAAGTGGCACACGTCTCTAAATAAATCTGTTTCATCTTTGACATAACTATTGCGACCGTGCGCCAACCATTTCCCCACCACCCCTAATCGGTAATAAAATAAAAAATAAAATTATACTCCACCACTCTTCACTTTTCCCCTCCAGGTCCCCTCAGCATGCTGCAGCTAATACAAGGCCCTGACGCCAAGCAGCCCTTATATGCGACGCAGCACTCAATGTCCTGAATGCTGCATCACATACAACTTCCTGACGCAGTCCGGTGTATGAGCCGTGGCATACTGAGAGAGGCTGAGGGCAGAAGCAGAGAGGAGTGTGCTGAGCATACATATTTTTTAGTTGATTTATTAATTTATATTTTCTATTGGGGTAGTAGTCGGTGCAAGGGGCCCGACATAGGTATCTATCTTGCTTTGCCCCCACAGAGAGAAATCTATGCCATCTAGAAGTTGGCATAGATATCCGCTGTGATTTACACCAGTTTTCTGTTGTAAATTAGAATAAATTTGTTGGGCCCCCGTTTGGTAAGCCACTTTCTTTTTTTTCTTTTTTTTTTTACCAAAGTAGCAAGGATGGCCTAATAATGCCAAAAATAGCAGTTTAACCCCTTCCCGACATTTGACGTAAATGTACGTCATGGAAAGCATTGACTTCCCGCAAAATGCCGTACATTTACGTCAAATGTTTGGCACCGGCTCAAAAGCTGAGTCGGTGCCATCATCGTCGGATCTCAGCTGTATCTTACAGCTGACATCCGACTGTAACGGCGGGGACCGAAATTAGCTTCGATCCCCGCCATTAACGCCTTAAGTGCAGCGCTCAAACGCGATCGCTGCACTTAAGGTGTTTGCAGCTCATCGGAGCCCCAGCAATGAAATTGCCGGGGTTCCGGTGGCTGCAATGGCAACCGGAGGCCTAATACTGGCCTCCTGGTCTGCCTAGCACCGAAGCCGGTCAAGATCCGCCCGGCGGCGGAGCCTGATCGGCTTCCGTAGCTGCCGGCAAGATGGCGCCGGGTCAGGAGCTGATCCGGTGTCATCAGCGGTGGAAGTCAGCTGTACTGTACAGCTGACATCCACCTGTAACGGCAGGAACCGGAGCTAGCTCCGATCCCTGCCATTAACCCCTTCGATGCAGCAATCGAAAGCGATTGCTGCATCGTAGCGGTTACTAGCAGATCGCCAGCCCTGAGAGGCAATCTGGACTGGCGACTGCTGTTATGGCAACAGGAGACACAATGGTCTCCTGCTCTGCCATTACGGAAGCCGATTTAGGCCCCGCCGGGAGGCGAAGCCTAATCGGCTTGCTGTCAGTGAATGACTGACAGATCTAATACATTGCACTACATAGGTAGTGCAATGTATTAGAAAAAAATAAATCTGACCGTTGGACCTTCAAGTCCCCTAGTGGGACTTGAAGAAAAGTGTAAAAAAAGTATAAAAAAGTGTAAAAAAAAAGTGCAAAAAATAAAAGTTTGAAAACAATAAGGGTATGTTCACACGGCGGGGGTCCGTAACGGCTGAAATTACGGGGATGTTTCAGCCTGAAAACATCCCCGTAATTTCAGCCGTACCGCTATGTGCAGGCGCTTGAACGCCGCGTCAATTACGGCCGTAATTAGCGCTGCTATTCATTGGAGTCAATGAATAGCGGCTCCAATTACGGCCAAAGAAGTGACAGGTCACTTCTTCTACGCGGGCGTCTATTTACGCGCCGTCATTTGACAGCGGCGCGTAAATATACGCCTCGTGTGAACAGACGAACGTCTGCCCATTGCTTTCAATGGGCAGATGTTTGTCAGCGCTATTGAGGCGCTATTTTCGGGCGTAATTCGGGGCAAAAACGCCCGATTTAAGTCCGTAAATAGGCCGTGTGAACATACCCTAAAAGTTTCAAGTAATCAAATAAAACACAATCCCCCTTTCACTCTTATCAAGTCCTTTATTATTGAAAAATAATAATAAACCATATGTATTTGGTATCGCCACAACCGTAACGACCTGAGGTATCAAAATATTATATTATTTATTGCACGCGGTGAACAGCGTAAAAAAAAAACATAAAAAACTTTAGCAGAGTTTCTGTTTTTTGGTCTCTTTGCCCTACAAATATTAGAATAAAAAGTGATCAAAAAGTCGCACGTATCCAAAAATGGTACCTATAAAAACTATAGCTCGTCCCGCAAAAAACAAGCCCTCATACACCTCCGTCAACAAAAAAATTAAAAAGTTATGGTTCTCACAACTTGGCGACAGAAAAAATACATTCTTTTTACAAAAGTTGTAAAACAGAAAAAAGTGCTATAAATTAGGTATCGCCAGAATCGTACTGACCCACAGAATAAAGTTAACATGTAATTTATAACGCATAGTGAACGCTGTATAAAAAAAAAACGAAAAAAGCTGTGCCAGAATTGCGTTTTTTTGTTTACCTGGCATCCCAAAAAATAGGATAAAAGGTGATCAAAAAGTCACATGTACCCCAAAATGGTACCAATAATAACTACAGCTCGTCCCGCAACAAACCAGCCCTCATACCGCTACGTCTATGAAAAATAAAATTAGTTATGGCTCCAATAAGTCAGGAAATAAAAAAATATGCAGTTATGCCCGAGGGGAACATTTCTTCTGTTTCAAGAGGCGATTTATCAAGGACCTAAACTTAGGGAATCAGGAAGGGGAGAGCCCAAACATATCCGCTGGAAGCGACGGTGCCCGTATTATACCAGGACAACACTTTCCCAGCAAAATTCCCCAAACTACAAAAGGCACGGAGTGTGGACGAAAAAAGGGGGATAAGAAATGACACCATTTATCAGTGCGACACTGGGCTGTGCGGAAAGGATTGCTTCACATCTATGGATTATATTTATTTTTTTATACCACCTGACTATGCCCCTTATATACTCCGCCCCGCTTACATGTACCCCCACATTATAAAACACCAGCAATACTCAAACAAATATAGTACCAAGCAAAATCCGCTCTCCAAAAGCCAAATGGTGCTCCCTCGGCTCTGAACCCTACAGCGTCCCCAAACAGCAGTTTCCTTCAACATATATGGCATCGTCATACCCGGGAGAACCCTTTTAACAATTTTTGGGGTGTGTGTCTCCAGCGTCATAAGCTGGGCATGACATATTTGCCACTGAATGGCATATCTAGTGAAAAATATAAATTTTTAATTTGCACCATCCGCAGCGCATTCATTTATGGAAAAGACCTGTCGGGTGAAAATGCTCACTACACCCCTTAATAAATGCCTTAAGGGGTGCAGTTTCCATAGTGGGGGTCACTTATCAGGGGTTTCTTTTTATTATTTCACATCTGAGCCTCTGCAGTTGTGAACCAATACTTTGTAAATCGCCAAATTAGGCCTCCACTCCGCATGGTACTCTTCACTTCTGAGCCCTGTCATATGTCCAGACAAAAGATTAGGGCCACATGTAGGGTGTTTCTAAAACCGGGAAACACTGCATAATAATTAGAGAGCTGTCTTGTTATGGTGGCACAAGCCGGGCACCACATATTGGCATATCTATGGAAAAAAATCCCATTTTCACTCTGCAACATCGAGTGAACACTAATTTCTACAAAACACCTGCAGGGTTAAAATGCTTACTACACTCCTTGGTAAATGCATTGAGGGGTGTAGTTTCCAAAATGGGGTCACTTCTGGGGGGTTTCCACTGTTTTGGGCCCACAGGCGCCCAGAAACCAATCCAGCAACATCTGCACTCCAAATGGCGGTCCTTCCCTTCTGAGCCCTGCCGTTTGCCCAAACAGCAGTTTATGACCACATATGGGGTATTGCCGTACTCGGGAGAAATTGCTTTACAAATGTTGGGTTCTTTTTTTCCTTTATTTGTTGAGAAAATGAAAACATTTGCGCTAAAGCTACGTCTTGTTGAAGAAAAAGGACTGTTTTTATTTTCACTGCCTAATTCTAATAAATTCTATGAAACATCTGTTGGTTCAAAATGCTCACTACACCCCTAGATGAATTCCTCAAGAGGTGTAGTTTCCTAAATGGAGTCCCTTTTTTGGGCGTTTTCATTGTTTTGTCCCCTCAGGGGCTTTGCAAATGTGACCTGGCCTCCGCAAATCATTCCTGCTAAATGTGATCTCAAAAAGCCAAATAGTGCTCTTTCCCTTCTAAGCCCTGCCGTGTGTCCAAACAGCCATTTATTACCACATGTGGGGTATTGTTTTACTCGGGAGAAATTGCTTTACAATTTTTTTGGTGCTTTTTCTCCTTCAGTCCTTCTGGAAATGAGAAAAAATTAGCTAAACCTAGATTTTTTTTGAAAAAATTTAGATTATTATTTTCAGGGCCTACTTCCAATAATTTCTGCAAAAAAACTGTGGGGTCAAATCGCTCACTATACCCCTAGATAATTTCCTCAATGGGTGTAGTCTCCAAAATGGGGTCACTTGTGGGGGGTTTCCACTGTTTTGTCCCCTCAGGGGCTTTGTAAATGTGACATGGCCTCTCAAACCATTCCTGCTAAATGTGAACTCCAAAAGCCAAATAGCGCTCTTTTCCTTCTCAGCCACGCCGTGTCTCCAAACAACCGTTTATTACCACATGTGGGGTATTGTTTTACTCGGGAGAAATTGCTTTACAAATTTTGGGGTGCTTATTCTCCTTCAGTCCTTGTGGAAATTATAAAAAATTAGCTAAACCTACATTTTCTTTGAAAAAATTTAGATTGTCATTTTCAGGGCCTACTTCCAATAATTTATGCAAAAAACCTGTTGCGTCAAAACGCTCACTATACCCCTAGATAATTTCCTCAATGGGTATAGTTTCCAAAATGGGGTCACTTGGGGGGTTTCCACTGTTTTATTCCCTCAGGGGCTTTGCAAATGCGACATGGCCTCCGCAAACCATTCCTGCTAAATTTGAGTTCCAAAAGCCAAATGGCGCTCTTTCCCTTCTCAGCCTCGCCGTGTGTCCAAACAGCCATTTATTACCACATGTGGGGTATTGTTTTACTCGGGAGAAATTTCTTTACAAATTTTATGGTGTTTTTTCTCCTTTAGTCCTTGTGGAAATGAAAAAAAATTAGCTAAACCTACATTTTATTTGAAAAAATGTAGATTTTCATTTTCACAGCCTACTTGCAAAAATTTCTGCAAAAAACCTGTTGGGTCAAAATGCTCACTATACCCCTAGATAATTTCCTCAAGGGGTATAGTTTCGAAAATGGGGTCACTTGTTGGGAGTTTCCACTGTTTTATCCCCTCAGGGGCTTTGTAAATGTGACATGGCCTCCGCAAACCATTCCTGCTAAATGTGAACTCCAAAAGCCAAATAGCGCTCTTTCCCTTCTCAGCCACGCCGTGTCTCCAAACAACCGTTTATTACCACATGTGAGGTATTGGTTTACTCGGGAGAAATTGCTTTACAAATTTTGCTGTGCTTTTTCTCCTTTAGTCCTTGTGGAAATGAGAAAAAAAATCGCTAAACCTACATTTTCTTTGAAGAAATGTTGATTTTAATTTTCACGGCCTACTTCCAATAATTTCTGTAAAAAACCTGTGCGGTCAAAATGCTCACTACACCCCTAGATAATTTCTTTGAGGTGTCTAGTTTCCCATATGGGGTCACTTTTGGGGGATTTTTACTGTTTTGTCACTGCAAGAGCCCTTCAAACCTGACATGGTGCCTAAAATATATTCTAACAAAAATAAGCCCCAAAATCCACCAGGTGCTCCTTTGCTTCTGAGGCCGGTGCTTCATTCCAGTAACACGCTACGGCCACATGTGGGATATTTCCTAAAACTGCAGAAACTGGGCAACAAATATTGAGTTGCATTTCTCTGGTAAACCTTCTGTGTTATAAAAAAAAATTTATTAAAAATTTATTTCTGCAGAAAAATATGAAATTCGTAAATTTCACCTCTACTTTGCTTTAATTCCTGTGAAATGTGTAAAGGGTTAAGACATTTTCTAAATGCTGTTTTGAATACTTTGAGGGGTGAAGTTTTTAAAATGGGGTGACTTTTTGGGGGTTTCTAATATATAAGGCCCTCAAAACCACTTCACAACTGAACTGGCCCCTGTAAAAATAGCCTTTTGAAATTTTCTTGAAAATGTGAGAAATTGCTGCTAAAGTTCTAAGCCTTGTGAGGTCATAGAAAAATAAAAGGATGTTCAAAAAACTATGCCAATCTAAAGTAGACATATGGGTGATGTTAATTAGCAACAATTTTGTGTGGTATAACTGCCTGTCTTACAAGCAGATACATTTAAATTGAGAAAAATGCTAATTTTTGCAATTTTTCGCTAATTTTTGGTGTTTTTCACAATTAAATACTGAACATATCGAGCAAATTTTGCCAGTAACATAAAGTCCAATGTGTCACGAGAAAACAATCTCAGAATCGCTTGGATAAGTGAAAGCATTCCGGAGTTATTACCACATAAAGTGACACATGTCAGATTTGAAAAATGAGGCTCTGTCAGGAAGGTCATTATTGGCTAAAGAGGGAAGGGGTTAAAGCAAATTGCGACTTTAAGGCCCTTTTTTAGAATTTTCAATGCCAGAAAACTGCCATAGAAAGGTTGATAAATTCCCCCCAATGTGTTATCTGTGGTTTTACTTAGGACTGGAGGTTAACATACTGCATTATCTTAGCTGAAAGAACTATCATGATACACTTACAATGCATTATGCAGCCCTAAAGCGTGGAATGAGAAACTCAGCCCTGCTACATCTATCACTATATTTGACCTAGTAACCCCATGGGAAGGAAAACAACCTCTACCTAAATATAGTTCCTAATAATGTAGTTAATGAGTATGTAATGAATTTTGTGTACCCTTTTGACCATTATAGTTCATGAAATTGGAGATTAATAAAAATGTATGCAATGTAAATTCCAGTCAGTACCAATTCAGGTTCTATCATTTTATTGGTAGCTATTGAAAATAAATTGCCTGACATGGACTGCATATAGAATATACTGGTTTTCCCAAATACCTTAATGACACTATATCTCTGTTTATCCATTTTCAGGCATTTTTCCTATATTAATGTGCTTTTCAAATAGCCCATACATACAATAAACATGTACTCTACCCACACGTCTTCTAGAGCTTGATTAAATGATGAATGAAATCTGATTATAATCGTCACTGGCATTGGCGCACTGCTATGCATCATACAGTGTCTCTGGTGATTCATTCGTTTGTGCTATGTATTCCAATAGGGAATAGTTATTTTAGTTACCAAGGCCGGCTTCTGAATATAATGTCTCACATCTGTTCTCTTACTGTAAATAATGAATGGGCTCAATATAACCCAAAATATCTTACTCATAGATACAACAGGAGTGGATAAAAGGCAACAAATCTTAAGGGGGTCTTACACTGGGCAATTGTCGGGCAAACGATCGTTCATAGAACGCTCGATCCCGATAATTGCCCTGTGTAAACATGGGCAGCGATCAGCAGATGACCGAACAAACGCTCAATCATCTGCTGATCGTATCGTTTTAAAAAATTCAAATATTATCGTTGTCGGCAGCACATCTCCCTGTGTAAACATGGTAACAATGTATGGTGAAGAGCGATCTTAGTAACAACTGCTCGTCCCCATACTAGCCCCTTGTGACAGGAGCAGACGAGCGCCGATCGACGAGCTGTCTGGTTGATCAGCGCTCACTGCACCGGCCAAAATCGGCTCCTGTAAAAGGTCCTTTAGACTTTCCAAAACTTATTTTTGTTGGGAAATGTCAAAAATCTCAGAGTTCACAGGTGATAACATTCTTCTTATACTGTACAGTCAGTCAAATGTTTGGTTCAACAATAATATTGTTGCTTTAAATAATGGAGGATTTGTGAATGATGCCTCGTTAAAACATCTATACTGCGTGCAAAATTCCTGGTGGCATCTGAAAACTGGTGTTGTGGATTATCTGAAGGGATAGTGATGACTAAGGAACAATGATGCAGGAAGCTCAGTGAGGTAGTACGATCAACCATATTTAGATGTCGATTATAGATTTACATCAGTCTTTGGGTAGCCTTTGAACACCAGGTTTGATATTGTGGTTTCAGTCTTACCCGGCAGGAACTGCCTGGCTCACCAGAGGACAACAGGATCCTCTGGTGGGCCCAGATCATGACATGATAATGGTCCCCAAACCACAGCAAAGCCCATGAGGTCTAGTAGTTTACAATTCAATTGAAGAGCACATGCACATGTATAGCTGGATGGGGGACTTCTGTCTTATCTCCTCTAGTTGGCTTAAAGACGTCTAATCTAACGGCCCTTTTACACCGGCCAATTATCGGGAAACAAGCGTTCACAGAACGCTCGTTCCCGATAATTGCCCTGTGTAAACACGGCAATGATCAGCTGATGAACGAGCAAATGCTAGTTTGTGGGCTGATTGTATCGTTTTAAATTCCGAAAATATTAAAATTGTCGGCAGCACATCCCCCTGTGTAAACAGGGAGACGCACTACCGACATGATACAAATGTATGGGGACGATAGATCTGAGTAATGAGCGCTTGTCCCAATACTAGCGCCTTGTGAAAGGACCACACGAGCGCCGATCAATGACCTGTCTCGTTGGTCGGCGCTCGTTTACATGGCCCTCGTCTGGCAGTGTAAGGCTGGGTTCACACGACCTATTTTCAGGCGTAAACGAGGCGTATTATGCCTCGTTTTACGCCTGAAAATAGGGCTACAATATGTCGGCAAACATCTGCCCATTCATTTGAATTGGGTTTGCCGACGTATTGTGCAGACGACCTGTCATTTACGCGTCGTCGTTTGACAGCTGTCAAACAACGACGCGTAAATGGACTGCCTCGGCAAAGAAGTGCAGGACACTTCTTTGCCACGTAATTTGAGCTGTTCTTCATTGAACTCAATAAAGCACAGCTCAAGATTTACGAGCGTCTCAGACGGCTCGCAAAATGCGAGGAGGAGCATTTACGTGTGAAACGAGGCAGCTGTTAACAGTCTGTCTTTTCACACGTAAATGCCTCTCATCGTGTGAACATACCCTAAGACTAACCCTGTTCCTCAGGGACTGGATCTGAAGACTAAAAGGTCATGCCCATGGCCCTACGGAATTTACGTCCGGATTATCCATGCGGAAATCCTGCAGTGTATTACAGTAGCAGCAAGTGGATGATATTTGAACAAATCTCATCCACACCCTGCAGAAAAAAACGGTAGAAAAAACGTGCAGAAATTGACCTGCGTCCTATACTCTGAGACTGCAGCTTGTCAATTTCTCTTGCAAAAACGCTGTGGAATTTCCACTGGGAAAATCCGGACGGAAACTCTGCAGTGTTTATGCTGTGTGTAGAAGTACCTTTGTGGTGGATGTCACTTTGCTTCTCTCACATAGGAGTCTATATGAAGGGAGAACATCTAGAAGGAAGACCACCAAGACTAGGAGCTTTTCAAAATTGCTTGACTGGCTAAGTAGAGTCATGCCATGTTTTACCTAATGAACCTGTTCACCCCTTTCTCCTGCCCATCACCCAATAACGACACGTGACAACCGAGGTTGGATATGAAATGGCCACAGCAGCCGTTTATTTATTTACATTATTTAAATGCAATTTAATCCAAAACATTCGGATAACTCCACCTCTAATTCACATGACCCAACATGGGTCAGAATCAGAATTAACCATAAACATATTTTAATACTTTAACAGAGCAGGGGAAGTCCTTGAAGCCATTTTAAAACCGGATTTTTCTTTAAATTAGCCATCTGCAAACCACCACCAACTCTTTACCTCCAGCCGTAAACCAGCTCGGAGGCACCGCTCACCTCTGCAGATGGCTCCAACCACCAGAAGACCACTTCAAAGGGATAACACCCTATGAAGTCTTCAAATGATATACCTTTTTGGGGGACGCATACCCCCGATGCGACCCCCCCACCATTTTGTACTGACCAACCTCAAGGACTCCCCCCGCCAGCTGCCATGACATCCGAACCTGCTCCAAAGAAAATGAGAAACACAAGTTATGGAATTATACAACATAAATCAAATAACAAATTCATAGCCACCCCGATCCCCAGTCTAACCCCTAACTTTAGGGTGGGAGGGTGGGAGCTCAGTTTGCTACCTGTTGTTCCTCCCGCTGCTTCCGGCTCAATGCCGAAAACAGCGGGAGGAACAGATAACTCCCCCCGTCCCCTCCCCTATACGTTCCCTCCCCTTCCCCAACTACCTCTTCCCCTATTGGCTCTCTTCCCTCCTATGGCAGTCATGGAGGCTTCCCCTTAAGCCCTCCGCGCTGCCGTCCAGCCTCTTCTCGACTGGCCTAAGTAGAGTCATGCCATGTTTTACCTAATGAACCTGTTCACCCCTTTCTCCTGCCCATCTCCCAATAACGACACGTGACAACCGAGGTTGGATATGAAATGGCCACAGCAGCCGTTTATTTATTTACATTATTTAAATGCAATTTAATCTGAAACATTCGGATAACTCCACCTCTAATTCACATGACCCAACATGGGTCAGAATCAGAATTAACCATAAACATATTTTAATACTTTAACAGAGCAGGGGAAGTCCTTGAAGCCATTTTAAAACCGGATTTTTCTTTAAATTAGCCATCTGCAAACCACCACCAACTCTTTACCTCCAGCCGTAAACCAGCTCGGAGGCACCGCTCACCTCTGCAGATGGCTCCAACCACCAGAAGACCACTTCAAAGGGATAACACCCTATGAAGTCTTCAAATGATATACCTTTTTGGGGGACGCATACCCCCGATGCGACCCCCCCCCACCATTTTGTACTGACCAACCTCAAGGACTCCCCCCGCCACAGCGAAACAGGCCTTGACTACCTTCAGCCTGTGAGTTCCTCCAAACCACCACCGCCCTCTCAATTCCTTCTGCTAAGGCCAAGCTCCACAGATCAATTCCAACCTCGGTCAAATACACCCCATCACTACGCCAATAGTTCCCAACCCCGGACTCCAGATCCCTGTGATGAACACAAATGCCCCCATTGCAACGAATCGTGACACCGCCCGATTCACCTTAATGCGGACATTGTTGACCATTTCCATCGACCGTGCCAGGCGCCAAGCCTTCCTCGGAACTATGTCCGACCAAACAATCATCAAGGACGGATGAGACGCCCACAAACACAGCAAATCATGCTTTATATCCCGCACTAGCTCACGAAAGGGGCGTACCCCTAGATTGTTCCCCCCAACATGTAACACCAAAACCTCCGGGACTCTATCCAGGCGAGCATATGTTTGAAACTCGGCCAATACCCGGCTCCATAACATACCTTGAAATCCCAACCAATGTAACACCGCATCCCGACGCGGAATGCGAAGCTGGCGGCTATCCGGGCGCACATCCGCCCGCAGTGCCCCCCAATGCACAAAAGAATGTCCTAACAGCCAGACTAAACATGGGCGATGATCTGAAAGAAAGGACAAGAAACTCACAGAACATCATAAGAAACAACGTACAACTCATAACAAATGAGGGCGCACGTAAGACCTAAACCTATTGGACTCCCAGCGGCCAATGCAACGCATGCCCTCGTCATCCAATCCCCAACGCCCAGCTTCCGTAGCCGCGCCAATTCTGAACGAGTGAGACGAGTAGCACCCGTCCCCCACACCAACCACAGCCAAGCATTTTTTCAATATTGCATCAAATTGATACTTAGACAAAAACGCGCCATTCTCATGACTGGAGCAATGGCGACCCCGGCACCTCTCCCAGTGGCCTGAACGCACCCATGCAAGCGACCGGACACATCGTCGATCCCGGGAGAGCAAACAACACTATCCGCTTACCTCGGCCCAACTGATGAGTCTTGGACCGCCGCACCAACAACTCGGGTCTATCCCGGTAAAGACCAACATCCGCCTGTCGCAACCCCCCAGCCTTAGCCTTACTAGGGGAGACCAACTCCCCAATTCGGAGAGCCCCAAAAAACGCGAGGGAAAAAGCCAACCTAAACAAATCTACCTCATAAGGTGACTTACAAACAGCCCCCAGCGATGCGCCCAGTGAACCAAGGAGGGCAAAAGACACAGGTCGCCTCTGATCTGCTTCGGCCCTGCCTCTACGCAATCCTTTCAAAGCTTGCTTCACTAGAAAATGCTTGGATACATTCTGGAAACCCCGTAATTTGAGACCGAACGCCAAACCAGCCACGAAACGATTCACCTTAGCCAGCAAAAACCCCGCCTCCCACGCATCACCCAACCAATACAACAATGCCACCAACCTGTCTTGCTCCATACAGACGTTGCCCAATACTCTTACCCAATCCTCCCATTGCTGCCAACAAGCCGAATAAGCGTTCCAAGTCACCCTAGCCAGCGACCGCTCAATCAACCCTTCCACGGGACCGAAACCAGCTCCCAGAGATGTTCCGGGCAAGCCAAGCCGGACGCATCCGCTCCCGGTGCCAATTGACGAAAACGATCCCACTGTGAGCGAGAAAGAGCATCAGCAATACAGTTGGACACCCCTGGCACATGCACCGCCACTACCCATGCGTTTAGCGACAAGCACAACAACACTAGGTGACGCAGCAACTGAACCACCGGTGGAGATGATGCCGATAAGTTGTTAATTGCTAACACCACTCCCATGTTATCACAGTGAAAACGAACCTTTTTATCCCTGAGCCTGTCCCCCCAAATGGTCACTGCAACCACGATGGGAAACAGCTCGAGCAGGGCCAGATTTCGCGTCAGCCCACTGATCACCCAGCTGTCCGGCCAGCTCCCCGCACACCATTGACCCCCCGCATATGCGCCAAAACCCCCGGACCCCACCGCGTCAGTAAACAACTCCACGTCACTCATCTCTTGCACCGGGGACATCCACAACGATTTACCATTATACTGCCCGAGGAACTCGTCCCATACCTGCAGATCTGCCTTGTGTTCCACACCAAGCCTCACAAAATGATGGGAAGCCCTGATACCCGCCGTCGCTGCCGCCAAACACCTACTAAAAATTCTACCCATTGGCATAATCCTACAGGCAAAGTTCAACTTCCCCAGCAGCGACTGGAGTTCGCGCAAAGTGATTGTTTTTAGTCGGCAGGCCCGCCTCACCTCCTGCCTCAATGGTCGTAATTTATCCTCAGGCAGCCTGCACTCCATAACGACCGAATCAATTGCGATCCCTAAAAAACAGATGGTGGAAACTGGGCCCTCAGTTTTACCCGGTGCCAACGGAATTCCGAAATACGACGCAACCTTCTGCAAGCAATACAATAGGTTACCACAAACCGGAGAACCGCTAGGGCCGACACACAAAAAGTCATCCAGATCATGTATCAACGAGTCCACCCCCTTGGAAGACACCTATCGACGTAGAACCCCCCGTTCCAGAAGCAACCCAACAGCCGTTGGCTTTCTGGCAAACGAAAAACCGCCTCAATGTCTGTCTTTGCCAAAAACGCCCCTTGTCCCGCCCCTCGCACCAACGCCACCGCTTTATCAAATGACGTGTAAACCACCGAGCATAAATCGTGATCTATCCCCTCATTTACCGACGCTCCCCTGGGAAAACACAAATGGTGAATCAAATGGAATTTATGGGGCTCCCGCTTCGGCACGATTCCCAAGAGGGATACAACCAAATTCACAACCGGAGGCTCGACAAAAGGACCGGCTATGCTCCCCAGCGAAACTTCCTTTAACAGTTTTTCTGAAACAACCGTCGAGTGCAAATAAGCCGACTTAAGGTTACGCCGCGTAACCGAAACCTCATACGGAGGAGGGGGAATAACAAAACGAAACGAAAATCCCTCAAAAATTAACTTGGCTGCAACCCTATCCGGATATTCAGTTAGATACGGTGCCATTCTTTCCACCCTCACCGGAGACCGACCCTTGGCCAGCGGAGGAGGACTGAGGACCTGACCGTTTCCCTTTCCGCATACATTTTGCAGCCCCATGAGAGGACCCGTTACACTCCGAACAGACATGTTTAAATTTGCATGAGGCCCCGAACTTACACTGGCCATCATTGAACTGCCAGCAGAACCCAAGCTTTGAACCGGAACCCTGTCCGGACTGCCCCCACTGACCTCCTTGGCCAATGCTCCCGGGAAAGGACTGCTTAACTGGGGCCGTAACCCTTAACCATAGCGCAATATCATTTTGATCCCACCGGATCGCCGGCCGCACCGCTTTCCGCTGGTGAAATTGCTCATCATACCTCAACCACGCCTGCCCACCGTACGCCCTATACGCCTCCCCGATGGCATCGAAATAACAGAACAACGCCGAGCAGTTTTCCGGCGCCTTTTCTCCGATCACGCTCGCCAAAATAGCGAAAGCTTGCGACCAGTTCACGAACGTCTGCGGAATAAGCCTATACCGCCGGCGTTCCTCTTCCTCTTTTTTACTCTCATCCCGCTTGCCTTTATCCAAATTGAACTTAGCAAGCGGAAGAAGAGAAAATATCTCCACATATTCATCTTTCCAAATACGGTCCCTCACCTCCTGCTTCAAGTGAACACCTAACGGACCTTCAAAACAGACATACACCTCCCCTCGTGCGCGATCATCAAGCCTAATTCTATCCCCATCCTTCTGCGCCTCCGTTTGAACCGACACTGCTACCGCTTCTCTTGACACCCCCGCAACATTACTACCCACGGACCGCGGCAATACATCACGATGACCTTCCCATACCACCGCCGGGGACACCTCAGGAACTACAGGGCCCAACTAACTCGCGCAAACAACCCACCAAATCCGATAAGCCATCGCGCCCGACCACACCACTATCGACAGCCGCAACTTCCGCGCTTGCTAACCCACCCTCACAACCCGACATGAAAATTGCTGGATACGGTAACGTTGGAGTTACACACTCACCGGGCTGCCCAGGCGCTGTATTCCCGCCAGCCGGAAAATCCTGACCGCGCTGCGTCTCATCCAGCTCTCCATTTTCCAAATCTTGTCTTGGTGCCGACTGGTGCTCACACCGACATCTACGACATGGGGACCCCGATATGCTGACCGAGGGGCCGGCCACCTGCCGCCCGACCCTAGGGATCCAAACCTCCGACCGGACTTGTTGCCTCGACGTCGGCGTTGATCTTGTCGTCCTCCCCGACGATCTCGAGGAAGCCTGCCCCCTGGCCGGTACATCACCATGCGGAGCGGCCGTGGATTGGACACTGCATACTGCGGCTGTTAGCCGCTAAGCCCCGTCGCGGCTGGGGATTCCTGCCAGGACGCAGGCCCTGGGAGGAGGCGCCCGTCCCAGCAACCTGGCCTGCAGCATCCTTAGAAGGGCTCCCCCTGCGACGCCGGGCCCGCGGGGCCATGTCTGGGCTCAGACGCTCTGGTGGACGGGACCGCCGGGAGCGGCGGGGTGACCTGGCCTGAGCCACCGCTCCCGACGACATCCCCTGCTTTATTGTAGCAGGGGCCGCAGGGATCATCTCTCCCCCTGCTGCAGTAACACTAATGCCCGTGAAGAGGGTGGGGGAAGGGGGCGCCTCTATGCCGGCTGCCGACAAAGAGCGCGACGGGCCTGACTGAGGGATCCGGGCTAGCACTGCCACTGTTTCCACCAGCCAGCCCGAATCGTGAAACGCCGCTGCAGCCTGCAGCTGCTCGAACATGGCCAGGGAAGCCATCCTAACACTGCCACGGGAGGGAGGTAAATGCCGACTAACGGTGGGAGCTCAGTTTGCTACCTGTTGTTCCTCCCGCTGCTTCCGGCTCAATGCCGAAAACAGCGGGAGGAACAGATAACTCCCCCCGTCCCCTCCCCTATACGTTCCCTCCCCTTCCCCAACTACCTCTTCCCCTATTGGCTCTCTTCCCTCCTATGGCAGTCATGGAGGCTTCCTCTTAAGCCCTCCGCGCTGCCGTCCAGCCTCTTCTTTCATTTTTGCTTTTTTTTGTTTTTCTTTATTAAAACCTCAGTTGATTCTGTATTTATATGAAAAAAAAAGTGTCTGGAAATGCTATGTTACAGACTGGGAAGCGGAACAGAAGCTGTTAGCACAATATGTGCAGGAAGAAATGATATAGGTTGCATTTTTATGTGTGATAATTAAGGGCTTTTGGCTCTAAACTCCTCCAGAGATCTTATTTTATCTTTGCTCAACAGCATCAAGGCTGAGTGGGAGTTTTTGGTTTTTCAGTGTAATAGCTAAGTCTTCCATTGTGTTCTTACAGGGCATGGGGAATATACCAACGCTCTAGATCAGATGTGTCCAGCTTCACGCAGGTTTGTCAGAGAGCCTCAGATTGTCACAAAACAAGACATTGGTTGGATTCGAGCAAAATAGCAATAGTGCAGCAGAGGAGCGTACCCCTACTGCTAAAAACTGCAGCAAACACCTCCAGTTAATACACATTATCTTCCCACGATTTTGTTGTCATTGGAGTAACAATTCTTCATGCTAATTAGTGCTCCTTAGTATTGACTAAGAGATCAAAAACATCTTTCTTACTGTTTCCAGGTGCGATGTCAATGGAATTAATGAGACAAAAATGATTCAGCTTTATCCTGGCTTATGTAAGGACCCTAATCCTATCCCCTACTGCTTCCTTAGAGAGCCAATCCAATATGCATTATTTGGAGACCTTGCATATAAGCTAGCTGTTAAACATATTTAACAAACTATTCCATGAGGGAAACCACTAGTACCAAAATCTAACTTTTAGTACATATGCTTAAAAATATGCATAAAAATGTAACGAATTGTAATATCTAACATTCTAGTGTCGCCGTACCTAACTGGAGGACCCACCCTGAAAAAGGCAACCTCGAACCTCCCCCTATTATTACCCTAAAAAGTCCCTAACAAGGCTAAAGAAAACAGACAGTACAGGGAAAACCAAGAACCGTATCCTAAGGGGGAGACTGCGTATGAATTACCTTTTATACCATAGTATGTAACCTTAAAACCCAGCATAAACAATTTTTATAGGGATAGAGAATACAAACACTGTATAATAAAGCACGATATTGGCACCTTGCTGCAAGTCCAGTCACAAAAAAAGTCCACAAAAACTCCACCCCAAAGCGTTCATCATGGGACACAGATCAATGACAATACAAAATGTGCAAGTGATACAACAGGCCGACCGAAACCCCTGTTAATTGTTAATTGTGTCCCCTGTAAACTATAGGAGAAATGTTCTGGGACTTTGTTTTTATGACAAGACCCTCTTGGCATGTAGTTAGGTCCCAATATTGTGCCTTATTATACAGTGCTTATATCCTTTATCTGAATGAAAATCAGCATTTGCAGGTAAGTAGCTACATCGACTTACCTGCAAACGCCGATGCTGCTGCAGAATCATCTGTAGCCTCTGGTGCCGATGTGTCCTCGCTCATCTGACACGATGCAGGACCTGGGGAAGTGACGTCACAGCGTGATCTGCCAGAAGCTGGGCGTTCTGAAGAGAAGTGGATGATACTTCTCGTCAGAACGCCCAGCTAGTAATAGTAGTAAACACGCCCCGATGTACGCACATAATACACGCCCAGTTGTACTTTTACTTTTAAACACGCCCAGTTGTACTTTTGCAAGCCTCATTTGCATAAATACAAAAATGGTCATAACTTGGCCAAAAATGCTCGTTTTTAAAAAATAAAAACGTTACTGTAATCTACATTGCAGCGCCTATCTGCTGCAATAGCAGATAGGGGTTGCAAAATCTGGTGACAGAGCCTCTTTAAAGGGGGTGACACCAGACAAGAACTAACCCTGTATGCCCTATATCTTTCCCTTCATGTTTCTCCTCCACAAAGGACCATCAGGGGACAATAGTTGGGTAATGTATGAACAAGACAGCACTGGTATGTATGGACATAGGGATAAGATAGCTGACCGGTAGCCATCCACCCTGACTCCACCATTATCATGCTTTGTGCTTCTGCCGCATGTGCATGCTATTTCTATGGAGGGTTGATGAGAATCAGCTGCCAGACACTTGTGGCACCACTTATCTTGTGAGAAACAAATGATTGGAGATGTAAAAATCCAATTTTACAATCACTACTTTGCCACTCAACGAGACATGAGGGGAAAGTCCACTTGTCTCCGTAGACATGGGATTGTTGGCAGATCCAGTTGAAATTATCATAACCTGGCAACTGAAATGTCTATAAATTAACACTCTATCTAAAGAAAGGCATTATAGGCCCTTTTACTTTTTATATAAGACGATATACAATAAGAGGGGATAATGTGACACTTGTAGAAAAATCAGTGCACTTTTTGAAATAAATGCGTCTGAGATGCCACACTTATCTATTAGGCTTTGTTCACATTTGCATTGGGGTTTCGTTTATGGGTTCTGTCAGACCTTTCCGTCAGGGGAACCCATGAACGGAAACCAAACAGACACCATAGCTTTCCGTTTGCATTACAATTGATTTCAATGGTAAGGTTTCAGTTTTTTCGGCTGAATCAATAGCAGGGTCAATGGTAATGCAAACGGAAAGCTATGGTTTCCGTTTGGTTTCCATTCAAAACCAATATGTCTAATGAACTAATCAATCAATCAATCAATCAATCAAAAACTATAAGAAATATATAAACTATATTAGTCCCCACTCAGAGGAAGAGATACCCCCCTACAATAATTAGACAGACATAGTACAAAAACAATTAAAAAACATAAGTAAAAACAGTCCCAGGAGAATGAGGGTCAGACCCAACAGGATTGTGCCACAATCACTATAGAAATATTAAGTAAACCCATCAAAGTCAGGAGTAACCTAGGACTATCCTCCCTATTGCACCATAGTATACAGAGGTGAAGTGGTCAACAGTACAAAAGTAATAACGTTCCCTAAATAGGTTAGTTACCTGTGGTGGACAAGATGGCAAAAGAACATATTCCCCTGAGAACGCACAACGACGCGCGTTTCGCAACCTTCGTCAGGAAAAGGTCGCGAAACGTGCGTCGAGGTGCGTCCTCAGGGGAATCAGATAAAAATTCCGCTGTGTGAATTGTGCCTAAAAGAGTATATAAAAATGAAGTTCCATTCAGGTGAGTGGTATTAATTTTCTGTTGCAGACATTACTGCAACACAATCTGCCTCGTGTGAAGGCTACATGCACACGTTGCGAAATTTCACGTGGAAGATCCGCATCAAAACCACAGATAAACGACACCACATGTAATTTTGCAGGTAAAATCTGCCCCATTTACATAAATGAAACAGATTTTTCAGGCACAGAAATTTCTGCAACAAAATCTGCAGTGTGTGCGCATTTTATATACTGATGCGGAAACAGCTGCGGATTATATGCGGCTGATTTTGGTGCCTTTATTTTTATAAACTTGTCAGATACAATTCTGAGATGAAAACACAGAATAAATAGACATGCTGCAGATTTTAAAATCCGCACCGCAATTCAATTTACGTGTGGAAAAATTCCACCAGGTGTAGATGAGTTTACTTAAAACCTCATTTACATTACTGTATTACGCTGCGGATCTCCAGTACCCGATAAAAACCCCTATACACGTCGTGTGCACGTGGCCTAAAGCTGCAAACAAAGAGCATATGACGCAAAATATGGAGCACATATAGGACGTTAACAAAAAGACAATTTATTTATTTGTTCAATATCTTTTATTAAAGATGGGGTCAAAAAGAAAGCAAAATTAAAGCACTTTACAGGGAGAAATTATCCATCATTACAGCAATTATTGCCCATTTATCCCATGCCCATTCATCTCCCTCAGAAACATGAAAGGCTGATGAGACCTTTGTTGAGGAGTTGAACTGACTATCATCAGGTCAGAGATTTACTGTGGAAAAACCGCCTCACGGTCAGGATAGAAGGGCTTTATCGTTCTCTGTGCGGCAGAATATAAATATGCAAAAAACATTTATAGAAGAGGCTGGACGCAGCCCGCAGGGATTAAGGGAAGCCGACATGACCGTCCTGGTAGGGAAAGGGTTAATTAGGTGAGGGAGAGTTGGTAGGAGCTGGAGGAGGGACGGGGAGGAGTTAAGGGGGACGGGGGGCCGTTCTGCGCTTCCCGCTGTTTCTCGGCATTGAGCCGGAAGCAGCGGGAGGAGTAACACAAGAACAGTAAGCTCCCACCCTCCCGCCCTTGGTTTTGTTACTCCTTGGGTCTTATGTACGTCCGTCGATGAGCGTTGTGTTTTATTTGTGTGCTTATTTAACATGTTTTTCTTTTTTCCGGAGTAGGTTCTGTTGTCATGGCAGCTGGCGGGGGGAGTCCTTGAGGCCAGTCAGTACAAAATGGTGGGGGGGTCGCATCGGGGGTATGCGTCCCCCAAAAAAGGTACATGGTTGAAGACTTCATCGGGTGTTATCCCTTTGAAGTGGTCTTCTGGTAGAAGGTATATCACTTGAAGGCTTCATCGGGTGTTATCCCTTTGAAGTGGACTTCTAGTGGTCGGTATATCACTTGAGGGCTTCATCGGGTGTTATCCCCTTGAAGTGGACTTCTAGTGGTTGGAGCCATCTGCAGAGGTGAACGGTGCTTCCGAGCTGGTTTACGGCTGGAGGTAATTGGTGGTTTGCAGATGGCTAATTCGGTGTGTTCTTAAAAAGGAACATCTGAAGGGGCTTCAAGGACTTCCTCTGCTCGGGTTAATGTTAACGTTAAATTGTTATTTACGATTCTGACCCATGTTGGGTCATGTGAATTATTAGGAGGAATTCTATGGCGGATTCCTAACTAGTTATCCGAATGTTTCGGATTTAAATTGTTTTTATAAAACTGTGAAATTAATAAACGGCTGCTGTGGCCATTTCACATCCAACCTCGGTGTCACGTGTCTTTACTAAAGTGGGGGTGGGGGGATAGGATGATCTAAGGTTAACGCACGACTCTACCTAGGCAGGTCAAGAGATTCCCATGAACTGAGGGTACAGTCACTAAGCTATAATCAGCTCATGCCAGTCAGTGTACATATGTTATGTGGCACATCTCAGTCCAAAATTTGCAAGGTGACTTTCTTTCCACCACTGTAAATGAATCATTGCGTTCCCCTATTATCCGCTTATCTCTGGAAAGCTTTTAATTACCTGCTTGATCAGTCATAGGTTATTAGTCACATCCTCTGAGTGGCTTTCGTCAATTTTCTAGCATTTGGTGTTAATCCTTTGAACTGAAGGGTTTTCTTATATGGTTGTGATATGTCTACCTACTTCATACCCCTTATACTAGACCAGGGTGTTGGACACCCTCATCTTATAAAACAGACTTCCAGTGACTAGAACAAAAACATGGGGTGTGCAGTGCTTTTGTTCCAGGCTGTGAGCGCCACTGATTTTTGCAGACATGGTAATAAGAAATATGTAGGTGCTGCCCAGCCAGGAACTTTCTCTTTAACCCCTACGCGCACCACAATGTAATAGCATGTCCTGGTGCAGGGAGTGATGTTTTGAGTGGGCTCCGTACCCAGCGGGTGTCAGCTGTGTAATAAAGCTGACACCAGAGGCATAGCTAGGTTCTCCAGCACCCGGGGCAAAGATTCAGTTTGGCACCCCCCAAACCTCTTTCCTGACATCTCCTTCCCCCTCGCCATGTTTGTTTCCCCTAACAATCAATAAGGTGCCATTTTTTTTCCACATCTTTTTTATGTAACTCGAGCATAAAGCCATTTGTACAAGCAATATAGTTCTATATACAGCACCAGAACCAAGCTCATTACATATATTCAACACCAGAACCAAGGTAATAACATATACACAGCACCAGAACAAAGCTCAGTACATATATACAAGACCAGAACAAAGCTCAGTACATATATACAGCACCAGAACAAGCTCTGTACATATATACAGCACCAGAACAAAGATCAGTACATAAATACAACACTAGAACCAAGTTCATTACATATATACAGCACCAGAACCAAGATCAGTACACAAATACAACACCAGAACCAAGTTCATTACATATATACAACACCAGAACCAAGCTCATTACATATATTCAACACCAGAACTAAGCTCATTACATATATACAACACCAGAACAAAGCTCATTACATATAACACCAGAACCAACCTCATTACATATATACAGCACCAGAACTAAGCTCAGTGCATTTATACAGCATCAGAACAAAGCTCAGTACATATATACAGTGCCAGAACCAAGCTCAGTACATATATACAGTGCCAGAACAAAGCTCAGTACATAAATACAGCACCAGAACAAAGCTCAGTACACATATACAGCTCCAGAAACAAGCTCAGTACATATATACAGCACCAGAACAAAGCTAATTACATATATACAACACCAGAACAAAGCTCAGTACATATATACAACACCAGAACAAAGCTCATTACATATATACAGCACCAGAACAAAGCTCAGTACATAAATACAGCCCCAGAACCAAGTTCATTACATATATACAACACCAGAACCAAGCTCATTACATATATACAACACCAGAACAAAGCTCATTACATATATTTAACACCAGAACCAAGCTCATTACATATATACAGCACAAGAACCAATCTCGGTGCATATATACAGCATCGAGAATCAAGCTCAGTACATATATACAGTGCCAGAACCAAGCTCAGTACATAAATACAACACCAGCACGAATACAGCTCAATTTAGTGCAACCCCTGCAGTATAGGTTTGTACTAAATTGTGTACAGCTCCCAGCATGGCCCAAACAATGATAAGAATATGCTGGGAGTTGCTGTTTCACAAAAAAAAATCATACCACCCATCATGTCGCTGCAGATAATACAGTGACTACAGTACTGATTAGAGGCTGAATAAACATTTACATTAAGTGACTCACCGGTGACGATCTCAGATTCTAATTGTTCTTTTTCAACTTTTTTTTCTCCATCCAGTCAAGACCTGTATGATGACTTCTCCCGGCCACAGCCCATTTCTGCAGTTTGCAACTCATATGTCTCCAGCTTCCCACTGTTCAAACATTTCTGCACCTACAAACAAATATAAAGTTATCACGGTGCCAGACACTTAAATATACTTAAATATAATAGCACCATACACTGTACCTCTAATTATAATAGCACCATACACTGTGTCCCACACACACACACACACACACACACACACACACACACACACACACACACACACACACCGTGCCCCCTGTAGATATTGCCCCCATAGAGCCTAATGTAGATAGTGCCCTACATAGATCCCCCTGTAGATAGTGGCACATATAGAGCCCCTGTAGATAGTGCCCTACATACAGCCTGCTGTAGATAGTGTCCCACATATAGCCATCTGGTGTCAATGCAGACCTGCTCTCTTCTGACATCCTCGCGCCGTTTGCGTTATTGAAAGGCGCTGACTTACAGGGCAAGTCATTCTGCCCTGCCAATCAGCTCCTTTCATAGACGCAAGCGGCATGGGTTCCCCTGGTGGTTCAATGGCACCTCGATGCAGATGTGAACAGGCCCTAATTCAGCACTTAGGGCCCCACTTTTAACCTTGCCCAGGGCCACACTTTGTCTAAAACCGGCCCTGGATATACCCCTTCATAACTAAGCTGGTTTGCTCACCTGTGAAATCTGTTAGGCTGGATTCACACATGTAGTTTTTGGGACATGCAAAGGAAGGACTTAAGATAATCATACACATTAGATAAATGTCGGCTGAACCCACCAATTGCTGCGGGACTGACCGACATTCTAATGTGTATAGTGGTGTCCTGAGTCTCCCCCGACGGTAGAGATCATTGAAACAAGGATCAGGGTCTTGGATGTCAACAAGATCGAACCTTTTGCTCGTAAGGAGGTAAGTTTCCACCAGAGGCGTCTTGCAGCGACTCACTCCCTTCCCCCTATTGAGAACACATGTATGTGTATAGATTAGTTAGGAGGAATAGCTGTCGACAGGCAGCTATCTAAGGGTATGTTCACATGCAGAGTCAAAAACTTCTCAAAATACGGAGCAGTCCCAAGAAGTGTTTTGCACTTCTTTTTCTTGGCCGTTTTTTACGCGTAAAAGAACGCAGCGAAAAATGCTCTGTCGGAAACAGAACGCCGTTTTCCCATTGAAATCAATGGGCAGATCTTTGGAGGCGTTCTGCTTCAGATGTTTCGGCCGTTTTCGGGCGTTTACTGCCCGAAAAACGGCCAAAAATAGGCCGTGTGAACATACCCTAAAGTGTATTGCCAGCTATATACTTCTCCTTTCTTCTAGATCTACTCCTAACTTTGGCGCAAAAGACTGCATCAAAATCTGCACCAAAAACTGTATCTGTGATTTTAGCTTTTGACCTTCATTCATAGAACTTTACTGGAAATTTAAACTGCATCAATAAAAGTTTTTAAAAATTCTAGCGCTATTAAAATGCAACATTTGTTTTTGAAGGTGTTTTTAATGGCGTTTTTGGTGGCGTTTTTCATTTAGTGTCATTTTGTAAATGCTTTTTTTGTGGCCTTTTTTAGTCCTATGGGAAAAATGACTAACAAGATGCAATACTCAGAACATGCTGTGTTTGGGGAAAAAAAGACCAAGGACCACAAAACTGCATCAAAAACGCCACAAACCAAAACACGGTTGTTTGTAATGAATTCTATATTTTTCTATAGACTTTAATGTAACATCTGGCTGCACTAAAAAACACATTTAAAAAACCACAGTTGAAAATACCATTTAAAAACGCCCCAAAAATGAAGCAAAACGCTGTGCGTAAAACTAGCCTAAGACTATATTCAAAATGGCGTAATTGCTGAATGTTACATTTGAATAACGCTGGCGTTTTATGAAGTTTTTTTTGATGCAGTTTAAATTGCCAGAGAAATTCTGTTTGTGAAGGAGGACTTCTTTTAGTGGCCCCTTTTAGCATCACATTTCTAGAGGAAATACCACAACCTCTACTGTACATCATCCCCACCATACTATGGCAAATCATACAGCAATAATGAAATTGACTGTATCCTTCCATTCACCTATATATAGTGCCTTTTTTTTCATAGGCGAAAATTCTTTTATCATTGAAGCTGTGACTCATATCTGTATGTAAAGATTATATGGCGCCTAATTCACAATATGTATTCCGAGATAAGCAATGTACAGATCAGGTCTATAATCAGAGGGATACAGGTTGTACAGACAGGATTCCTGCCTGCTAGGCGCTGTCAGTCATGGGCTCTACCTCCTGCTGATGCCAATTGCTCTAAGCGGCAGAAACGGGAGAAATTTCATTAAATCTTGGCTAGCTGTTAACCTCTGCCTACCTGGAATACACATGTTGCTTTAAGATTAATTTATGAAAGGCTCCTTTTTAATTTCAGCAAATGTGGCCACGTGTCTAACCATCGTCTCGAGAAAGCTAAAAATGTTGGGTGTAGTATGCCCCATGCCATGTCATATATGACACTTTCCATAATCTCACACAATGCAGTAGAATTTATTGATGCAAGATCTCAATAACATGGTCCCCTTACACTATGCTGCTGTAGAGTTGCTACATGAAGCTCCTGCTATATCTCTTAGGGTATGTGCACACACAAAATCAAAAACGTCTAAATACGGAGATGTTTTCAAGGGAAAACAGCTCCTGATTTTCAGACGTTTTTTAAGCCACTTTAGTTTTTCGCTGCGTTGTTTACGGCCGTTTTTGGAGCTGTTTTTCTATAGAGTCAATGAAAAACGGCTCCAAAAACGGCTCAAGAAGTGACATGCACTTCTTTTCCGCGGGCATTTTTTTACGCGGCCGTTTTTCAAAATGGCCGAGTAAAAAAATGGCCCTTCGGAACAGAACAACGTTTTTCCTATTGAAATAAATGAGCAGATGTTTTGAGGAGTTCTTCTTTAGATTTTCCGGGCATTTTTCGTCCGTTTACGGCCCAAAAAACGGCCGAAAATAAGCCGTGTGAACATACCCTTAGACTATAGTTTCTGCTTGGAATTTGCATGGCAAAAAATTTAAATGCAATGTTACATTCTACAACTATATATTTTTTTTCCGCATTGAAGAAAGTTAAACAATATTTTAATTAAAAAGACAAACAATCATTTTATTATTGGTGGTAAATGGCTCAATAACCCTTATTGCCCAGTGCCTGGGGATTCCTAAGACCTTTTTACACGGTCCAATGATCAGTCAAATGAGCATTCATATTGTCACGATGCGGGGTGTGGACCCACTGGGCCGTACCGCGTAGCGGGATGGCAGCCGGCCAAACAGGTAAGTACAGAATTCAATTAGTTCAGCGAGGGTACCTGAGGCAATCATAGGTAGTAGCAAGGCAGGCACATCCAGGAACAGGCGGCGGGAAGTCGTCAGGTGAGGCGTAGCAGATCAAGCGTAGACAGCACGGCAATAGCACGGCAATTGTACAGCACGGCAATAGCACTAGGTAGCACGGAAACAGGATACGGAATACAGGAGCAAGGTACACTGGGAAACTGGAAGACACTGGGAGACCATAAGCACGACAAACGAAGGGTAACAAACAACACTCTGGCAAAGAGCAAGAGGACAGAGCCCTTTTTATAGCCCAGGGCACCCTGGGCTACATTGCAGACTTCCTGCAAAAATGCGTGCACTGGCCCATTAGGGCCGTGCACGCACGGGCGCGCGCGCCCGCCGGAGACACTCGAGGTCCGGAAGTGAGTGCCGGCGCCTCACAGGAGGACAACGCTGCAGCGAGGTAAGATGTCCATGGCCACGGTCGTCGAGGTTAACGACCGAACGACGGACCGTGGCCATAGACGTTACACATATGAACGCGCTTCCCGATCTTTGCCCTGAGTAAACAGGGCGACGATCAGCCGATGAACGGACAAACACTCGTTCATTGGCTGATTGTATAGTTTATTAAGCATAAAATATTATTGTTATAAACAGGGAGATTTGCTGCCGACATGATGGAAATGTATAGGGACGAATGATTGTCCACATACATAAATGATCACAGCTCCTTGTGAAAGGAGCAAGCGAACGCAGATCAACGGTGCTCGTTTTCATTGCCTATATTGGTCGTGTAAAAGGACCTTTACTTATACCACTTATGGTATGAGTAGATTTGAACGCTACAAATGCATAAAGCCAACATGTGGCAGTAGGTTATCTTACTAATAATATTTAATAATAAAACAATGGATTTACCTCATTATTCCACCCATCCAATTAATTTTCATTCTTGTCTCAAACTACTGTTGGGTGATTTGATTAATTCTCCAAATTAGTGTTGTTTACCTAGTTAGTAATTTGATAAGTTCTTTTCTTAACACAATGGATTCCTAATACAAATTAAATGGACATGGAATGCAAGGTTTATTATGTTTATTTTATTTTCTTTCTTTTTTTTACACATAGTAGACAGACTTCAATACATATGTTCTCAGAGGCCTTCTTTAAATGTACTAATCCTTAGTCCATAGACATTCAGTTGCAGGCGTAGCTTAACCAGAGGTGTAAATTGAAGCTTCTGGGCCCTAATGCAAAATATATAACAGGGTCACCCACCTACCATATGCCATTTATACTACTGGTATCTTAAAATACGGCAGAAGGGAGTTTTGGTCCCCAAGGCACCACATTCTGGACTGCTACCTCTGCAGCCCCTTAAACTACCCTCAACCTACCCTCATGGTTACCAGTGCTTAGAAGCAGGAGAATTTGAGCTTCATATAGCTGAAAGGTCCTGGGAGGGTAGTAAGAAGAAAATAAAAATTTATTGTGTTGTATGTTTACGGAATTTCCATTTCCCTTGGTGAGCTAATATTACGGACCTCCACACACACAACGCAGTTATCATTTCTGTCTTACTAGTGCCCTGCAAGGACCTTCCAGCCACACTTCCCCCCACTTATGTCTCTGTCTCTCCTTCTCCCCAACCCCATTAACTACTACCAGTGAGGGAAAGTGTTTACTTCAAGTCTGTGCCTGACGTAGCACATTGTCTGTCAATTTTAGAGGGACTGTGGAATTTTGGCTAGAAATATTATACAACACTATGGCTGTCAATGTTATAGTTTACTGTGACTGGCAACATTATACAACATCGTGCCTGCCTATTATTGGGCACTATGGATGATAATGTTATGGAGATTGTCGCTAGTATTGTTATAGGGCACTGGTAATACCATATGGCACTGTGACTTGTATCTTATAAAGCACTGTTACTGGCATATACAATTGTGTGTTGGCTTCAATCTTATAGGAGATCTTTCCCTTTTATGCACCTAAATATTGGTGGGCCTTATGGACTGGAATATCTCCAAATTTTTTTTATTTATGAGTAAAGTAAATGCACAGATCGGTTATAGATTTCCTGTCGAATTAGTTAGCACTCGTAAAAGCCACACAGAGAGTATGACCACTCCAGGTTTTAAAGCTTTGTATGCCTCCCCTGCTGTCATAGGGAATAAGTGTTCTGTTTGCCAAAGACGCCTTTACTTTTTTAGAAGTGCTGCAGAAACCTATTATCAAAATGCTTTTAAACATGCAAAATTGTGTATTATTTTTAAATATGACGAAAATGAGAGTTGTTTTCTTTCCTATATCTATTATGTATTTTATGTGAACGCTACAGTCTCTAATGTGCCATACAATCTGTTAAAAATATAAAATTCAAGGCTCAGGGCTGGAATAACCACTGGGAATAATAAACCATGAATTAAATATTGGAATAAATGCTGATACACAGTAACTCATGTCCAGTATGGGTAACAGCAACACATGTTGACTAGAGCGTTATGTAATGTACTGATAGTAAAAAATAAAAACATTGTCATTTGGAGTGTATGGGAAAGTTCTCGTAGTCTTTTTCTATGATTTCCATAGTCCACCTTAGGGCTTATTCAGAAGAACGGGTTATACGTCTGTGCAACGAGCGTGATTTTCATGCACGTCGCAAGGACCTATATTAGACTATGGGGCCGTGCAGACAGTCAGTGATTTTTACGCAGCGTGTGTCCGCTGCGAAAAAGTCACGACATGTCCGTTCTTTGGGCATATTTCGCGCATCACACACCCATTGAAGTCGATGGGTGTGTGCAGGGCCGCCATCAGGAATTTCAGGGCCCCATACATCTAAATTTTCTGGGCCCCCCTACCGTGGCACCGCCTGTTAACGGTACTCCGTCCAGCACTATATCATGCTACCCAGGACCGCCATCAGGGGGGTATTAGGGGTATTGATGTGAGGGGCCCGCCAAACCTAAGATAGAAAATTTGCAGCAATTACATAGTCCTCAGGGCTTGTTTTCACGAACGTGTATTAAGTCCGTGCAACGCGCGTGATTTTCACGCGTGTTGTACGGACCTATGTTAGTCTATCTGGCAGTGCAGACAGTCCGTGAGTTTTGCGTAGCGTGAGTCCGCTGCGTAAAACTCACGACATGTCCGTTCTTTGTGCGTATTTCGCGCATCACGCACCCATTGAAGTCAATGGGTGCGTGAAAACCACGCATGTCACACGGAAGCAGTTCTGTGGGACAAGCGTGATTCGCGCAACAGCACTGAAAAGGGTGAATGAAAACAGAAAAGCACCACGTGCTTTTCGGTTTACAAACATCCAAACGGAGTGTCATAATGATTGCGGCTGCGCGAAAATCACGCAGCCACGCATAATATGGTGATGACACACGGAGCTGTTAAGTGCCTTTTGCACACGCAAAACGCCGCATTTTTTGAATGCGCAAAATGCACACACTCGTGTAAACCAGGCCTCATTGTGTGCTTACAGTTTTGTGTCAGATTTCCTAAAGGTGGTTTAAACTCTCTATGGAGACCTGTTACTGTGGAAATCAATGGAGGTCTGAGATCCCAGACTTTGCTGATGGGATCTTCTCGTGTGCATCTATGACATACACTACCGTTCAAAACTTTAGGGTCACTCAGAAATTTCCTTATTTTTGCAAGAAAAGCACAGTTTTTTTCAATGAAGATAACATTAAATTAATCAGAAATACACTCTATACATTGTTAATGTGCTAAATGACTATTCTAGCTGCAAACGTCTGGTTTTTAATGCAATATCTACATAGGTGTATAGAGGCCCATTTCCAGCAACCATCACTCCAGTGTTCTAATGGTACATTGTGTTTGCTAACTGTGTTAGAAAGCTAATGGATGATTAGAAAACACTTGAAAACCCTTGTGCAATTATGTTAGCACCACTGTAAACAGTTTTGCTGTTTAGAGGAGCTATAAAACTGACCTTCCTTTGAGCTAGTTGAGAATCTGGAGCATTACATTTGTGGGTTCGATTAAACTCTCAAAATGGATAGAAAAAGAGAGCTTTCATGTGAAACTCGACAGTCTATTCTTGTTCTTAGAAATGAAGGCTATTCCATGCGAGAAATTGCCAAGAAACTGAAGATTTCCTACAACGGTGTGTACTACTCCCTTCAGAGGACAGCACACACAGGCTCTAACCAGAGTAGAAAGAGAAGTGGGAGGCTACGCTGCACAACTGAGCAACAACACAAGTACATTAGAGTCTCTAGTTTGAGAAATAGACGCCTCACAGGTCCTCAACTGGCAGCTTCATTAAATAGTTCCAGCAAAACGCCAGTGTCAACGTCTACAGTGAAGAGGCGACTCCGGGATGCTGGCCTTCAGGGCAGAGTGGCGAAGAAAAAGCCATATCTGAGACTGGCTAATAAAAGGAAAAGATTAATATGGGCAAAAGCACACAGACATTGGACAGAGGAAGATTGGAAAAAAGTGTTATGGACAGACGAATCGAAGTTTGAGGTGTTTGGATCACACAGAAGAACATTTGTGAGACGCAGAAAAACTGAAAAGATGCTGGAAGAGAGCCTGACGCCATCTGTCAAGCATGGTGGAGGTAATGTGATGGTCTGGGGTTGCTTTGGTGCTGGTAAAGTGGGAGATTTGTACAAGGTAAAAGGGATTTTGAATAAGGAAGGCTATCACTCCATTTTGCAACGCCATGCCATACCCTGTGGACAGCGCTTGATTGGAGCCAATTTCATCCTACAACAGGACAATGACCCAAAGCACACCTCCAAATTATGCAAGAACTATTTAGGGAAGAAGCAGGCAGCTGGTATTCTATCTGTAATGGAGTGGCCAGCGCAGTCACCAGATCTCAACCCCATAGAGCTGTTGTGGGAGCAGCTTGACCGTATGGTACGCAAGAAGTGCCCATCAAGCCAATCCAACTTGTGGGAGGGGCTTCTGGAAGCATGGGGTGAAATTTCTCCCGATTACCTCAGCAAATTAACAGCTAGAATGCCAAAGGTCTGCAATGCTGTAATTGCTGCAAATGGCGCATTCTTTGACGAAAGCAAAGTTTGAAGGAGAAAATTATTATTTGAAATAAAAATCATTATTTCTAACCTTATCAATGTCTTGACTATATTTTCTAGTCATTTTGCAACTCATTTTATAAATATAAGTGTGAGTTTTCATGGAAAACACAAAATTGTCTGGGTGACCCCAAACTTTTGAACGGTAGTGTATGCCACCATTTTTAGTGACTTTCCATGTTAATGTATCCAGTAATAATGGGCTTCCTTTAGTAGTTCGAACAAGAGCTCTCCTACAATCAAATATAACCTTACCCGTTTATTATAACCTGCTGAGTCCTTTATACCTCCATGAACAAAGCAACCACATTTCATTTCTGCCAGTTCTTTTAATAGGGCATAGAAATGAAGTGCATGAATATCTGCCATGGCTGTTGTCTCTTTCAGATGCAATCTGTCTAGGTGTACCATATTGCTATTATCTAAAAAGGGGATAATTACAGGTGTTATCTCATCAAAACATACAGGGCATATGGATGTCATATAGGGGGAGAGATTCCCTCTTGGTCTTGGACCTTCCCTTTGGGACAAACCTCTATTACCCAGTGTAAAGGGCCGGACTAAACGTTCCCTGGTAATTTGAGTCAATTGTCGGGGATTCCAGGGGCAGGACAGCTGATCGATGGTTAGGCTTTCTTTAGCCTTCATGAGATAACCCCTTAAAGCTTTTGAAAGTACTTCAGGTGTCAATAAGTGCTGAGTCTTCATCCACCAAAATCTTCCCAGCTCATTTTGGAACAGGGGTATGTATTTCCATCTGATTTTCAGTTTCCTTTAAGCATGCCTTCCTACTGTTCCGGATCCAGCAGGACAGCCCCTGATTCTGGGAGCCTGAGGTATGTCCCAATTTCAACTGTTTCTGCGACCAGTTGAATGCAAAGGTGAAGCAGGGATTCTCTATGTGACGCCTGCCGTAAGTGGCTTGTTGCAGACAGTTGTGGTGCAGTAATATAATCACGTTTGCCTGTACCGAACCGAGCCACACACAGCACAGACGGAGGAGATCTGCAGAGGGATCTGCTCCAAACGTTGTGGGATCAGGGCTAGGTGAGTATTTATTTTATTATTTTACTATGCGGGCACTATACTGTGTGGGGAGGCACTATGGGGTCATAGTACTATGTGGGGAGGCATTATGGGGGCATAGTACTGTGTGTGGAGGCATTATGGGGGCATAGTACTGTGTGGGAGGCACTTTAGGGTCATTATACAGTGTGGGGGCACTACTGGCATATTATACATTTTGGGGGGCACTATGAGGCATTGTCCTGTGGGGAGGCACTATGTGGGTATTATACTGTGGAGAGGCACTATGGGAGCAGAGCATAATACTGTGGGGAGGCACAATGGGGGCATTATAATGTGGGGAGGCAATAAGGGGGCATTATACAGAGTGTGTGTGTGTGTGTGTGTGTGTGTGTGTGTGTGCGTGTGTGCGTGTGTGTGTGTGTGTGTGTGTGTGTGTGTGTGTGCAACTTTGTGGGCATTATACTATGTGCGGGGCACTATTAGGACATTATACTATAGGGAGGCCCTGGGGGCATTATACTGTTTGGACAGGCACTATGGGGGCATGATAATGTGTGGGGGCACTATGAAGGCTGGATACCACTTGGGGGAACTATTGGGACATAATAATGTTTGGGGGCACTAAGGGGAGATGATAATGTGTGGGGGCATAAAGGGAACTGGATGTGTATGGACAGGGATTGGGCGGAGTTAGAGGCATGGCTTAATATTTCCCAGCCTTAGGCCGGACTTACACGAGCGTATGCGTTTTGCCCACGCAAAAAACGCGGCGATTGCGTGCGCAAAAGGCACTTAACAGCTCCGTGTGTCATGATGATATGGTGCGCGGCTGCATGCTTTTCGCGCAGCCGCCATCATTATGACACTCCGTTTGTATGTTTATAAACAGAAAAGCACGTGGTGCTTTTCTGTTTTCATTCATACTTTTCACTGCTGTTGCGTGAATCACGCACGTCCCACGGAAGTGCTTCCGTGTGGTGCGCGTGATTTTCACGCACCCATTGACTTCAATGGGTGCGTGATGCGCAAAATACGCACAAAGAACGGACATGTCGTGTGTTTTACGCAGCGGACTCACGCTGCGCAAAAATCACTGACAGTCTGCACTGCCCCATAGACTAATATAGGTCCGTGCGAGGTGCGTGAAAATCACGCGCGTTGCACGGACGTATTTAACGTTCGTCTGAATAAGCCCTTAGACATCCCCCGTCTCACTGAATCCTCTTGTAATTTGCAGTCATTGCTTCTGTGTGATTGATAACTCCACATGGTTTGTGCAGGAGGGGGAAGGGAATAATAATATAAATCAAACAGGATCTGTGTATACCAATAGGAAATAACAGAGGTAAGTGCAGATTACTAAATAGTTAAAGGGTTTTTATTCATTTTGGAGAAGCTTTAAACAGTCTTTAACACGAACTTAGGACTTGGTAATAGAAATGTGCTGCTTTATACCCCTGTTATGCTGGATTCACACTGTGTGTTTTTGTTGCGTTTTTAACATTCATTTTTTTTGTTAGGGTAGATAAACTTCATCAACCAAAACAAAAAAGACGCATGTTAAAAACGTAACAGTGTGAACCCAGCCTCAGAATGCACAAGCCCAGCCAAAAAAAATCACATTGTTGTCTTTTTCCTTTTTATTCTTGTGCTTTGCACTCATTTTAAATATTCATATGTTTATCAGCAAAAAAAAAAACAACTGCAAACATGAGTAAATACTTCATATCTGTCGATCAAAGACAGACTTTTTTGACTTCTGTACTCGACAGCATTCTCTTTGAATTATCTGCATTGTAAATGTGGTTGTGTCTAAGGGCTCATTCAGACGAGCGTGTATCTCGTCCGTGTGACAGCCGTTAAAACAACGGCCGTCACGCGGACTCATGTATTTCAATGGAGCCGTTCACACGACCGTTGTTTCAACGGAGCGTGTGAAGGGTCCGTGAAAAAATAGGACATGTCCTATTTTACTGCGTATCACGCATCCACTCCATAGACTCTAGTCTATGGGGGATCCGTGACAACGCGCTCTGCACGGGTGCACCTCGGACTGAGGTTAGCTAAGCTCGACTGAATGTAGCCTAAGGCCTCATTCACACGGCAGGGTTTCCCGGCCGGGTGCCGGCCGTTCATAAATCGGCCGGCACCCGGCTGCATTAGGAATGATAGACCCCTAATGGGGCTATTCACACGACCGATTTTTTGACGGCCGGGAAATCCGGCCGTCAAAAAATAGGACATGCTCTATCTTTGCCTGGGCACCCGGCCGCCCGGCTCCCATAGAAGTCTATGGGGCCGGGTATTACACGGCCATCACCGGAATGTGTTCCGAGTGATGGCCGGGTTTCCCGGCGCTTGCGCTCTATCTCCTCCTCCTCACAGCGCAGAGTGCATGTGAGGAGGAGGAGTTGATGGCATTCTGACGAATGGCATCGCTGTACACTGTGTTGCAGGGCCGGGCTGTACAGCAGGTGGAGGGAGCGCTGCGCTGGCTCCCTTCCCCTGCTTGTTAAAAGCACCCTGGCTCGGCGACACCTTCGATGGCGCCGCTAGTAGCAGCAGCTGCTGCTGCGGCTGCTACTACTGCAGCGACGCCACTATAGTAGAGCAGGGAGGTATCTCCCCGCTCTGCTATGTGCTAGCCCCACTTTAGCTCCTTGAAGGAGCGGAATCCCCGTGTTTTCGGGGATTTCGCTCCTGGACAGAGCGCTTGATGTCTCTGTCCATATCTGGGCAGTGACATCAGGGGAAACTCCTGAAGCGGAATCCCCGAACACATGGGGATTCCCCTTCAGGAGCTGCCGCTGATGTCACTGTCCGGATCTGCCCGGCCCGGCACGGATGCATAACTTTATGCAAACCGGCCGGGCAAAATGGCCGATTATACCGGCCGACACTCGGGCTCGGGAACGACCCGGTCGTGTGAATCCCGCCTAGGCTGATGAGTAATATATGCAATAAATACCCACTGAAAGGCACTTGGTTTCAGATAGCATCCTGTAATAGATTTATCAAAAAACTCCAAATTATAAGTTTGCTTTCATTAATAAGGAGAATTGGCTTCCTATAAGGTCATAGTTTTAAGGTTTGTGAAGGGTAGCCCTCCCTCCCCCCCCCCCCCGCAGTCTGCAAAGGTGGTACATTTATTTGGTATACTTGACGGAATGTCACATGAATACATTTCTAAGGATATTATGCAGACATAGGGATCAATGATACCAATACCTGAATTTCCGCTGTTTCGAGTACAGATGAGATACAGAATGTAATGTTTATTCATAGGGCTCATGCACACGGCCGTATTATGGTTCCGTTTTGTACGGAGTCGTAACAGGGCTGCCATAGAGGTGTATTAACGCTCTATGGTAACTCTGTATGCCTCCTATGATTTCATACAAAGGCATACAGAGTTTTTTCTGTCGAATTCCGTATGAATTTGCCAGAAAAAAAAAATCCTGCCATTCTCCAGCGGAGAAGGAAGAATATCTTTGTACACAGAGTCCAACAGAGCAGTGCACAGAGGGTGTATGGCTGCCCTCCTGTATAGGCTCTGTGCCGAGGGCTCTGCTGTGTGCACAAAGCCTTAAGGAGGAGAAAGACCTATCACTTGGGAATCATCATGGCTTTTATTTAAAAAATCATTAGCCCTACAAAAAACAAAATATTCAAATATAACTAAAAATAAATGTAAAAAAATAAAATAAAAGGCTTTGTAGGATGCGCTCACATTTTGTAAGTAGGCTGTCTCATCGCAGAAGTGGGCACCAAACTTCTTGTAATGCTGCACCCGTCATGACCAACTAACTGCTATATACAGCACTTGTTTTATTCGGAACCGCAAGAGCTTGTGGTTTTACACTATATGCCACAAGGTTTTATTGAAGAGTGCGCTGGGCATGATTGGAGCAAATTTACAGAAAGTTTGGTGCTTAATAATATTCAACTTAAATCAACGACAGGGATTTAGATCAGAACAGCTGATGAATGATCCCTGCACGTTATTCACAGTAAATAATTTACCAGACATGAAGCTTCTGGGCCCAATCTGTAGAAGGGCCAGGCCACTAACAGGTGGCATTTAGATACTGGTATTTTCTTATATGGCACAGGGGTGTTTGGGCACTCCCAGGCACCAGGGCTTAGGTGTGACTGCTACCTCTGTAGTTCCTATAGCTGCGCCGCTGGAATTTACATTTGCAAAGATGATTTTCCTCATAAGTCTTTAAAGGATACTCTAGTGCAAAAGGGTAAGTAAGCCCAACGTAATGTAGGCGCAGACGTAATGGAGAGAGAGCATGACAAGGTGGTTTGGGTATATGCTATAATTTTGAGGCTAAGTTTACAGGGATTTAAAGGGTTAAGCATAAGGGGGTTGGCATATCTTAAGTGGTGGGAGGAGTATGGTGTATATAAGCCCTGGTGGGATAGAGGCAGCCCTCTTTCCCGCTGGACAACAGAAGAAAGTTTTTGCCGCCCGCCCTCCCTTTTTTCTTCTGTTTTAGTGTAAGCTGAGTGGGTTTGCGATTTGTCACAGTAGCGTTTGCGGTAGGAGGAGGGGTCTTTGAAGGCACATAATGGGAGGAAGGAGAACAACATATAAGATTGTTGGAAAATAAATCAGGGCATTTAACCCTGGATAGTATTGAAGGGGCTGGGGAGTGGTTACCCAGCTTGTTTTCATACATTCCTGATAGGCAGGTTCCCCAGGAAGGGTAAGGTCTTGGAGATGGTTGGTGCCCTCGGGTCAGGCACAGTATGGCTGTAGGGCAATAAGTTCCAGACCTGACAAGGAAAGGATGGAGTTAAAAATATAATGCCTGAAGTGCCTTCAAGGATCCTTTAACAGGGGAATGTTTGCAGAATAATGCAGGATGTTGATTTATGGAGTGTTTGTTATATTATGGTTATGCTATTTGATTACATTTGAGTATTTTTGTGTATTTAATAAATGGCTGCTGTGGCCTTTACACCAATTTCAAGTTGTGGACCCTTATTGGGTTACTGATGGTGGGAGGTCATAGGTAGCAAAGGCATCAAACATACCGTAATTCAGGTAGAAAGCAGCAAGGAGGGAGATGCAGCTGCAGATTCTTACTCAGTTCTTTAGTCAAACAGCGTGTGGGGGAGCAGCAGAGGTGATATATCTGGCTCAGAGCACACAGAACAGATCTTACATCACACTAGGAAGAGGTCAGCACAGAGAGAGCGAGGGAGAGAAAATGTTTATTCAACAGAGGAATGGAAAAAGTGCTAAAATCTGCAGGTTACACAATATTTCTGGCTGCACTGCATCATACACTTCTACAGGAGGGACTGTGATTTTATGTTGTAACAATACAGTAGGTATTCTTTATTGTTGAATATTAGGAAGAAAATGTTTTATTATTTGAAGGCTTAGGCCCCATGCACACGACCGTGCCCGCAATCACGGCCCGCGATTGCGGGCACGGCCGGCCGCTGACTGACAGCC
This sequence comes from Rhinoderma darwinii, assembly GCF_050947455.1. NCBI lineage: Eukaryota > Metazoa > Chordata > Amphibia > Anura > Rhinodermatidae > Rhinoderma > Rhinoderma darwinii. Next base: position 99,099,669 of record NC_134688.1, read on the forward strand.
GCATTTTCGGGCTGTGCTCCCATACAAAGTATGGGAGCACGGCCCGCAAAATGCGAAAGAACGGACATGTTCCATAATTCCCGGAACATTTCCACGGCACTGACACCCTTCCGTAGTTCTACGGAAAGGTGTCAGTGTTCAATGAAAGTGAATGACTCCGTTTTTGCGGACCACAATTGCGATCCGCAAAAACTGAGGTTTTTTACGGTCATGTGCATGGGGCCTTATTCTGTAGTGGCTTACATCTTGTACCACCAACAAGTAGCCTGTCAATCAGTAAGAATACTTCTTTGGCCAGCCATGCATGGGCAGTAGTGGGTTTGCTTCCCATTAGAGGAATACAGGAAAGCTCTCATGGCAAGAACAGGATCTGATTGTGCTTTTGCCACAAAGCAATTGATTCTCATAAACTGCTGCTCCTTGACTAAAGCTTTAATAATATTTGTAGAAAAGGGAAAAGATCAACAGATCAACTTCCAATGCTTGTTATCTCTCCACCTGACCTTATTGTAGAAACAATGGGGCATTCGTTTCGTATAAGTTATACGAAATGACAAATTCTGCTCTGCTATATATGTATGGTACATCTCCTAGTAGATGACCCGTATAATAAGTGGTTAGTGTGAAACACATTCAAGAAAACCTATTGAGGGACAACACGATCTTTCAGCATTACAGAATATGATTAAAAGTACAAAAAGTAAAAAAGAATAGAATGGAGCGTACAACCTTCCCAAAAAGTGGGAGTAAGAAAAAAGCAAGTATCATGGCACACAAGTACAAATGCACAGTGTAATAGATAAATGCCCTGATGAAGCCTTGGCGAAACGCGCGTCGGGTGGACGATGATGTTCTTGGGTCCAGTCCTTGTCTGGCGCTGTTATCTGTTCCACCTTATTATGTAAGTATTTGCCATTCAGCTGTAACTATATCTATTTATCTATTACACTGTACATTCGTACTTGTGTGCCATGATACATGGTTACTGTTGGGACGCATCTAAAAATTATATTACTGTATGCCCTATATGAAGGACCTTGACACGGTTTCTATACCCATTCCACCTACCATGCTTTTTTCTTTCTCCCTCTTTTTGTGAAGGTTGTACACTCCATTTTCTTATTTTTAACTTTTTTGGACTTTTATTCATGTTCTGTAATAAGGTTTGTTCTTAATTTTAATGCTAAAAGGTTCTGTTGTCCCTTAATAGGTTTTCTTATATGTATGTTACAATTTGATAACAACATGGAATTTTATTTCGTTTTGAAAGAAGTAATAGCACTGTTCTGAACTAGGAGACTACTCATGCCCACTTCAGTTATTTTCGTCAGGGTGCTATCCGTTATTTTAACTGATGGTACCCTGACACAATCATTTTAATGGGGCCATGCATACTTCCGTTCTTTTAACGGAACCATGCGGCCGTTCCGTCAAAAATAGAATACTCCTGCCCGTTTTTGACGGAACAGTCTTGGCCTTTTCATTGATTTGGTCCATGAAAAAACGGACTGCACACCGAAGCCATCCGTGTGCGGCACGTGTTAGGGGCCGTACAACGGCTGACGGAAGTGTGCATGCAGAAGAGAGGAAGAAAAGGCAAGAGAGAGTGAGAGGGGGCGACAACAAGAAGCAGGGGAGATTCTGAAGGACGCTGGTTCGAATACAGCACCTGCCAAAAGGCATCAAGGACCATATTTCAGGACCATAGAACAGTCAATTGTGGGTTGTTGAATTGTTGTATGTTTTGTATCATTACTTTTATACAGTAGCATGAAAAGTCAGAGCTGGTGCGTCCTCGCATACGCAGAAGATGTGTCAGACAGGCTTTCTTTATTTTGCCAGCGGCTCACTAGCTGTTCTTTTTCGGTCATTGTTTCTAGACCCACCTTAATGCAGAGATGTGTGTCACTTAACTTGAAATGTCTTCCATTGTTCCCTTCCCTATTTCCAGAAAGTTATTTAGTATATTAAATATTTAACAATATTTGCTTTTACTTATCTCCCATACAAAAAACCCAGCTTGTAGTATGTCAAACCCACAGAAGACAACTGGAATCCTATAGCTTAACCTGCAGTGCCCTGAATCAGAAGTGGCAAACAGGATAACATTTGTGTAAGCTGAGATGGTACGTTTCATACCTTAGCCAGCAGGTGGCATAGTCTGTTACTTGTCCTCATGAAGATAGATACTGGCAAAAGAAGAGTGCGTGGATTTAGAGTTTATTTTGGCGGGCCTCTTTGTTCAGGTTAAAAATTTGCACTGTACCACAGGAAACAGTCAGTCTAGTGCAAATAGAAAATGGGAACAGATATTTTATTGGTTGCAAATGTGTACAAACTAAAGAGGCAGCTACTGTATCTACTATGGTGCTTGTATAGGGGCAGGCTGGTTCATACCTTCAGCAAAAGATAAAGAAAGAACCAGCCGGAGGGTAATTCCATCCTTCTCGCTACAAGAAATGGGAGGGGTCCAAATAAGTGCTGAGCTCGTCTGTCCTGGGATAGGTGGAGAAATGATAGTGTAAACCAGTACCACTAGAGAGTTCAATTCTGACAACTATGGAGGTTGCCTCCCCCTGTTGGACCCCTATCGTTAGGGTCTATATAGATTATTTTTTAATTTTTTTTTGCAGATACTATATTTTTTTGCAAATTTACAATTATTATTATTTTTTTTTACTAAAATAACATACATAACAAACAATAGACCCATCTCTGCCCAACTCCCTATAACTATGTAGATATAGTGTACTCGTTCAATGGAATGCCCACATGAGTTTCACCAGCACTTTATAAGTACTAAATAATATTTCCTCTAATCCTCGTAATGCAGCACAAATGTTAAGAAATTTTTTCTAAACTTTTTCTATTCCATCCAATTTTAACTTATTGCTCCCTTGGATGACCATCCCCAACAGTCTGTGTGTCTGTATAATTTAGAATAAATGAATGATGTGAATGCTGTTAGTAAGTGACATCTCTGTTGTTATGGCGAACCATATTCTCCAGAATAATTCTGAAGCATTTTAAAAAATCTACATTGAGCAATATCTAAAGGCCCTTTTACATTGGGCAATTCTTGGGCAGACAAGGGTTCACAGAACGCTCGCTGCCGAAAATTGCCCTGTGTAAACATGGGAACGATCAGCAGATGAACGAGCAAACGCTCGTTCATCTGCTGATCGTATCGTTTTAAAAAAGTGAAATATTATCGTTGTTGGTAGAACATCTCCCTGTGTAAACAGAGAGACACGCTGCCGACATGATAATAATGTATGGGGACGAGCGATCGGAGTAACGACCGCTCATCCCCATCCAGAGCACCGTGTGACAGGAGCAAACGAGCGCCGATCAACGTGCTGTCAAAATTGTCCGGTATTATAGGGCCTTAGGTCTCCAGTTGTAGATGATCTTGATAATACAGTACTTTTCACTCACAGGAGGACCTGTGGTAAGCACGTGGTAAAATATGTACTGTATGTACTGAATCTAATCTTTCCAGATGATCTTGCATCCTTGCATACATTTCACAAGAAATACTATTTACTTCAGAATACAATTTGAACTTATTCCTCTCACTCACAAAGCTGTCCACAATACTGCACCTTCCCACATCTTCTCCCTCGTCTCTGCCTACCACCCTACTCGTGCTCTACGTTCTGCCCACGACCTTAGATTAACATTCTTCATATTCCGAACCTCCCACTCCCGTCTCAAAGATTTTTCTTGTGCTGCACCAGTTCTCCGGAATGCGCTACGCCAGACAATCCTATGAGTTCCCAAACGTGCGCTAAAAACACATATTTTTAGACAGGCCTCAAACATTGCCTAATCTGACTCATTTCCTTTACTCCTACTATTACAATAGCCATTAGAACTTGACCCCGTCATTCAGCGGTATCCTCCACACTCCTTGCACCCTAATACACTTCATGTCCGTCATACAGGGATACTGGCTGGTGACCGGCTCATGCAGCTTTATGTGTACTACCCCATGTGTATAAAAAATGGCAGGACCATTGTACTTAACAAGCACTTTTTCCTTTTTTGTAACCCCTATTTCCTCATAGATTGTAAGCTCTTGCGAGCAGGGTCCTTACTCAACTTGTTTGAATTATTAATTAGTTTTATCACTATGTAATGTCTGATATTGTCTGTACATGTCCTCTCTGAATTGTAAAGTGCTGTGAAATATGTTACCACTATATAAATTATTATTATTATTTAAAATACTACAATTGTACTACTTGGGTATTGTATGCAGTCATTTCTTTTGAAATATTATGTGATAAAAAATTCTCCATACGTAGGGAATAGCGGGACTGATAGTTTCCAGGTTCACGCAGCATGGCCTTCGAAACCCTTTGTTACCAGCCTCAGTCCACTTTATTTTTACTTGCGGGGGCATTTAAAGGCCATTATGTACCACAAAAGATGAATGATCTAGACTAACACATTTTAGTTAGAACTATGAAATCTAGAGTTGAACATGAGTGAGGAATAGCGACCATGTTACAGTTTGTTAAAAACGTGACCGTTTACTCTATTTGTAGAAAGTAGACTTTAGAACCCCCCTCAGTTTCAGACTGAGGTCCAATGTGTTCATCAGAGGAAATTACTGTGAAGGTTCATGCTCCATCTATACAGAACATGGGCACATGTACTTTTAATTTCTTTGGAAACCTTGCTTTACTCATTACACACCCAGGACAAATGATCAATAAGGTCTAATAGGTATTTGTGAATTAACCTATGCTAAATAGACCCTAGTGGCACGTTATTGGCTTCAAAGTCACCTTCAAGTAGAGTCATCTTCTGCTGGATCTTTGGGGCCCATCATTGTATCAGAACACCAGGGGATCCTTGATCCTCAGGTGGGTCAGTCTGATCCTTTATGATAGGACTTTTATAGGATCCTAACAACTCTATTGAGGTGGGTACAAAAACAATAAAGCAGTTGGTGAGAAATGGATCTGAAATCCCACAAGATTTTGTCTGTCTATACTGACTGATATTGCACTATAGAAAATACCAGACTCCTATAGAGCCTACCTAGCACTACATTTTCAAAATGTAGTTCAAAGTATTAACAATGACATACAAGACTGCCCACAACCTGTCCCCTCCATATATCTCTGACCTAATCTTACGATACCTCCCTACGCATAATATCCGGCACTCACAAGATCTCCTTCTTTTCTCTCCTCTTGTCTGCTCCTCACATCATTGTCTCCAAGTTTTCTTCTGTGCATCCCCCATACTATGGTACTCTCTACTCCAACACTTCAGACTCCCTTCCACCATCCAAACCTTCAAAAGCAACCTGAAAACCCACTTCTTCACAATATCTAACAACCTACAATAACCCTGCTGGCACTAGACTACCGGATGAACAGCTTCTACACTCACCCACTGTCCCTTTCCCTTGTAGATTGTAGCTCACAAGCAGGGCCATCTCTCCTTCTGTACCAGTCTGTCATTGTTTAGGCTCATGTTTACTGTACTTGTTGTTTTTATTGTCTCATGTTATGTACTTTCTTATCCAGTCGCTAAAAAATTATGGCATATCCTCAGAATAGGCCATTAATCGCTGATGGGTCGGGGTCCGATTCCCAGGACCCCCATCGATCAGCTGTTTTGAAGAGACCACATGGCTCGTACGAGCGCTTCTTCCCCTTTATTTCTACTTGCTCACTGTGAATCTTCGACACGGATGTAGCGGCGATTCACAGATATTGTAGCCTTTTCTTCCATTCACTTCAATTGGAGAAAAGGCTACATTACCTGTGAATCGCCGATACTTCCATGTCGATATATTAGCGACTGGATAACACTTTTAATGGCGCTTTAAGGCCCCGTTCCCACAGAGTTTTTTTGGCGCTGACTTTGACGTGGAAATCGCATCGGAATCAGGGCCAAAAAACAGCCAAAATTGCCCCCTATTGATTTCAATGTGAGGCAGAGGCATTTTTTTCCTGGTGGCTTTTGGCTGCTGGCGGGGAAAAAAAATAGCATGTCCTTTCTTGCAGCGGTTTCCGCCTCTGACCTCCCATTGAATTAATGGGAGGCAGAAAAAACCTGCGGCCTTTGTTTCAGAGTGTTTTTCGTGGCATTTGCCCGCGGTCCTTGCATTATCTTCAATGGCAGTGAGCGAAAAAAGCTCTATTGAGTATCATTGAAAAAAACAAAACTACTGTAAATAATTAAGTTACGTAAAAAAAAAAAAACCCACTGACTAAGGCCCCATGCACACGACCGTAAAAATCATCCGGAATTGCGGACCGTAATTACTGTTCCCAATTACGGACCCATTCACTTCTATTGTCCACAGACATCATCCAGTTTATTTATGAGAAGGTGTCCGGGCCGCAAAAGTGCACCGCAAAAGATAGGACGTGTCATATCTTTTGCGTTTTTATGGGCCGTGCTCTCATACTTTGTATGGGGGCACGGGCCGAGAATGCGGGAGGCTGTTCGCGGCCGGCCATGCCCACAATCGCGGGTCGTAATTACAGGCACGACCATATGCATGTGGCCTTAATAAAATTCTGTATAAAAGCTTTACTAGTATGATACGTGTTATATTTCAATGCTAGTTTTCATTCAGTTGACATTATTTTCTTAATTAGGGCATGACCACACGTGGCGGATTTCCTCCGCAACTGTCCGCATCAATGCCGCACAGAATCTGCGTTGCAGATTCTGCTGCGGATCTGCACAAAATGTGCAGTAAATTGATGCGGACTAGCTGCTGCGGACTGCGGGAAAAGTACTTCCCTTCTCCCTATCAGTGCAGGATAGAGAGAAGGGACAGCACTTTCCCTTGTGAAAGTCAAAGAAATTCATACTTACCGCCCGTTGTCTTGGTGACGCGTCCCTCCTTCGGCATCCAGCCCGATCTCCCTGGATGACGCGGCAGTCCATGTGACCGCTGCAGCCTGTTATTAGCCTGTGATTGGCTGCAGCCGTCACTTAGACTGAAACGTCATCCTGGGAGGCCGGACTGGAGACAGAAGCAGGGAGTTCTCGGTAAGTATGAACTTCATTTTTTTTTACAGATACATGTAGATTGGGATCGGTAGTCACTGTCCCGGGTGCAGAAACAGTCACTGCCGATCACTTAACTCTTTCAGCACCCTGGACAGTGACTATTTACAGACGTCTCCTAGCAACGCTCCCGTCATTACGGGAGCCCCATTGACTTCCTCAGTCTGGCTGTAGACCTAGAAATACATAGGTCCAGCCAGAATGAAGAAATGTCAAGTTAAAAAAGCAAGACGGATCCGCAGCACACATAACATGTGCATGACAGCTGCGGACTTCATTGCGGAAATTAGAATCTCCATTGAAGTCAATGGAGAAATTCCGCCATGAGTCCGCCACTGCTCCGCAACAGACAGAGCATGCTGCGGACACCAAATTCCGTTCCGCAGCCTATGCTCCGCAGCGGAATTTTACGCCTCGTCTAAACGAACACTGCTAAATTAAAGTGTAAGTCAATGGACAAACGGCTCCGCTGCGGATTAACGCTGCGGAGTGTCCGCAGCGGAATTTAAGTGAAATTCCGCCACGTGTGAACCCAGCCTTAGGTAAAATCAGGAAATGTCCATTGAACCACTTAAAAAAAATACGTCTGCTTTCTGTGGACTGCCACTGATACCAAAAGGAAGCAAAAAAAGGGAGTGAAGTAAAAAGATACAGTATATAGAGGATATAGGTAATTCATGGCTACAGTGGGCCTTCTATGTTATATAGGGCTGCGATGTACCCTATAGGACAAGAGAACTGCAAGCTGACCTGCTCATTTCATGATTGGGGTCATGATGAGTATAATGGGCTGTTATCTTCCCTCCATTCTACTACTGGCTTTGTAAGCTGTGCGAGGCGCCATCAGCATCCACTGACAATATGACCATCAGAACCAGCCTCTGGCAAAATGCTAAAATATATTGATTTAAAAAATATTTCAGTATGGAAATGACATGCTCTGTTTCCAGGGAGGGGGCTCTGAATATCCATTAGACTGCTCACCAAGTTCTCAACTGCTGGGGATTATTTTGTTTTGGTGAATAGAAGAATTAGATAACACAATCCATTAATAGTCTAAGAAATTGCATTTCTGTATTCTCAGCCTTTGTAGAAAACAACATCTTTTTTCCACAGTGCGACTTCTTAGTCCCGCTTTAGAAGACCTGCTACGTTTCTCTTCCATCAGAGTGTGTAACGCCACTACGATTAATTATTCCTGCTGTTTACAACACTTTCAGCACTCTGGTTGTCATGGCGACTGAATACTGAGGTAAAATTAAGAAAACAGAAAAGTCTGTCAGGTTTCAGCATCACTTCCTCAATTTTCATAAATTTTCAGGAGGCACAATTTTGTAAATCCTTTTTTGAATCACATGTTATCTACAGATCTTAGGATATACTGCAAAGATGTATGATCACAAACAAGTCATTACTGTACCTAAAAGAACTGAGGACTAAGACTAGGACCCAACATTTCCGATGTAACTGCAGGTAGGAGATTTAAAGGAACAGTGTCACCAACATTTTTTTTTTTATATCAGTTTTATGTTAGGGTTTTATTAAAAACGTTTATATTTATTTGTGTGTTTGTGTGTTACTTTTTTCTATTTTTACACTTTTTCTTCCCTATGGGGGCTGCCATTTTTTTTTCCATTTCTGTATGTGTCGATTAACGACACATACAGACATGGAATACGGCAGCTCCAGTCCCATAGGGACTGCGAACGGGGCCCGTTCCATCCACTATGGTGTACGCCGTGTGTGTGGGAACGGCGCATGCGCCGCTCCCACACAGTCCGATTTGAAATGCGCGCCGTCCGGCGCCATTTTCCTGTGGACCGGAAGTCGCGGCCGGGCAGTAAGATTACTACTTCCGGTCGCGGCTTCCGGTCTTGTGCACATGGAGCAGCGGCAGCAGACGGAGCGGACGGACAGGAGGGAGCGGCGGCGACTGAAGCAGGTAAGTGATTTCTATGTATGTTCGTGTTTCAGTGTGTTTTACTAGTGTATGTAAACCTTCTACACTGTGTGTTAGCTCAAAAAATGGCGACACACAGTGTAGGAGGTTTGACCGTTCAAACCCCTCGTTTCTACCGGCACTAGCCAGGATAAAGGAGGGGGGAATTCTGAGAGCTCACTAGAGCGAGGGATTTTTTACCAATTTTGCAGCATAAAGCAATGTGGTTGCTTTACCACATGCAATGCTGCAATTTTGGGAATTGCTCCATCTAGTGACCAGTGCTGGGAAATATTATAAATTGAATCCAATTTATAATATTTCCTGACTCGTGAAAAAAAGAAAAAAAATTAGAACAATGTTTAATCACCTACACACTAATTGTTTAACTAAAAAAAAACAAACATGTTTTGCTGGCAACACATTCCCTTTAAAGAGGATTGTTACGGAGGGTCCTTACACTAGAGCTGGGGATCATCTGTAATTACTAGTGGTGGTATCACTCACTAAATAATTGCAGCTCTTCAAGGTCAAATATCCATTTTATTTTTGTATCTTACCGAAAGACAATCATAATGATCATTGGTACCTACAGCTCACCAGTGTGATGATCATGTCAAACAAATCCCCATACCTCAGCTTCCTTAAAGACTACTTTTTATTTTGTGTTTTAAAACACTTTTCTATTTTACTTTTATTAAATGTTTTCCCCACTTTTACGATACATCTTCTATGTATCCTGTATACATAGAAGCTGTATCGTTCTCTTTCAGTCGATTCCGTCAGTTCAGCAGAACTGACGGCTCGGCTAAGAGTGGGTCCTGCGTCTCTTTGACACACAGGATCCAGCTAATATTGATCACATCTAAGTTATATTAGCCTTTAATCCCTTTTGAGGTTTTGATGTGTTCGGCTTTATTTCATCCTAATAAAATAACCTTTCAGTGTGGGATATAGAAGGAATTTCTCTATTTGTGAACCTCACGTGGCCTGAAAGGCAAATGTAAATTAGAACTAAGACCAATTTTACATCAAGGACAGGAGGTCCATTCTCCCGTATGTCTTTTTAGATCAAAAAGAGGATAGAAATTTTGCACAAGGCCAAACATTATATTTCCCTAGGGAATGTTTCCCCTCTCCCTCTCATCCTTTTCATCTAAAAAAATATACAGGAGAATAAATACCAGATTTAATAGCTGCTTTCCCCATTGAACTCCGTAAATGTGGCTCTCTCTATAGAAAGAGCTGAGAGCACCTATCCGGCATTTATGGCACATGTTGTGGATATGCCTTAATGACTAAGATGGAACCTTCCCTTTACATCCAAACAAGCTGTGACTCCTAAAGGAGGGTGTGCAGATGTAGTATTTTTTAAGCATTTTCGGAGCATTTTTATTTTAATGACAGAAAAATATTTTCCTGTAATTTTTACAAAAACACAATAAAAACCACTGGGCTCAGGGGTGCTGGTACTCATTAAAAGAGACACAGCTGGTAAGGAGTCTTACAGGCAATGCTTCATGGGAAAGAAAATATGCAACTTAGTTCTTCACCAGAAGGAAAATAGTGGGGGTGATACGTCAACATGTTTACGCTAGTTTTCTGGCATAAAAAAAGTTGCACATGTTTGCACATCCAAAGTTGCGATAAAATGTGCAACTTTTTACTTTTCTTACCATTTCCAAAAAGTGGCGAAAAAAATGGGCGGGGTCCCCACCAAAATGACAAATTTATCATAATTAAAGTCAGAAACTGGTGTAAGTTATGACGCAAATCTATACCTGTTCATAGAAGTAGTCGATTTTTATTTCTGTCGGACAGCCAAAAATGCGCCAAATATATTAAAATAATAAATTTGGTGCATTTTCCGACAATGTAAATTAGTTTAAGACTGGCGTTTGCCAAAATCTCTCTAGTGCTAACTATTGGAGTTAACGTCTCTGTAAGTCAATGTCCAACCCATAGAAAAGTCTTAAAACATGACTAGGGGGTTCAAGCCAGAGTCTACTCCAAAATAAAGAGAAATCCAGCTGTAAGGCTTCGTTCACATCTGCGTTGGGGTCCCGTTCTGACGTTCTGTCTGAGGTTTCCATCAGAACGGGACCCTGAACAGACACAACCTGGCACTCCGTTTCCATCACCATTGATTTCAATGGGACGGATCCGGTGCCCGTGGTTTCCGTTTGTGTCTGTTGTGCACCGGACCCGTAGTTTTGCCGGAAGCAATAGCGTAGCCATTTCCATCACCATTGATTTCAATGGTGACGGATCCGGTGCCCATGGTTTCTGTTTGTGTCTGTTGTGCACCGGACCTGTAGTTTTGCCGGAAGCAATAGCGTAGTCATTTCCATCACCATTGATTTCAATGGTGACGGATCCGGTGCCCATGGTTTCCCTTTGTGTCTGTTGTGCACCAGACCCATTGTTTTGCCGGAAGCAATAGCGTAGTCGACTACGCTATTGCTACCGGCAAAACGATGGGTCCGGTGCACAACAAACACAAACGGAAACCATGGGCACCGGATCCGTCACCATTGAAATCAGTGGTGATGGAAACGGAAACCTCTGGTTTCAGTTCGTGTCAGTTTGTGTCTGTTCAGGGTCCCGTTCGACGGAAATCCCCGACAGAACGGGACCGCAACGCAGATGTGAACGAAGCCTAAGATGTTTACGTTTATTTTGCCTTTCATCAGTACAGAGCAGGGTGCTGGCTGGGTGAGAGGCGTTTGGGTGTGCAGACAGCTAGTATGGAGCCTGCTGTGTTATAGTGGTACGTTTTGTGTTAGAAGAATGTATAGTGCAGTTTTTTTTTCACTAGTTGCATCTTGTACAATAGAATTCACTGACAGGGGTGGCCTTAGGGTGCATCAGCCTTTGTGGCTAAATGGGGTGCCAGCAATGGCCTGGCACCTGAGGCTTGTGATCACAAAATTAGTTATATAGTAATATCATTTAGGCATTGCATAGCAATTTTAAAATAATGTATGGAGCTGTTATTTGGTCACTGTATAGTGCTATTATTTGAGCACTGAATGGTGGCACTGCTACGTAGCACTGTATATTATTTTTGCAGTCTTGGTAGTGAAAGCACTGAATAGGATTGTTATTCGGACAACTGTATGAATGTTATTTGACCAACTTATAGCACGGTTTATTTTGGCACCATCCTATATGACGCTAAAAATTAGGCCCAATATGTTATAGTTATTTGTATGACAGCACACCATATGGGGGGCACCAATAGAAAAAACACAGGGCACGCTCCAACGTAAAGCTGGCCCTGTTAACTGCACAAGTTTTTATATGATTTAGTGTAAAAAAAGAAATAAAAAATACAAACCTATGGTATTCCTGTGATCATAATCACCTGAACAATAAAGTTAACATGTAATTTAAACCGCAAGGTCAACGCTGTTAAAAAAAAACCCGCAAAAAATAACCTCCATTCTGTTAATGTGCCGCAGACACAGGCTTCATAAGACAACATACTGTATCTTCTTCATAGCCCTGTAGGTTGGTTACAGAGTATATTGAAGGGAGCTTTTGCAGCTCACGGTTCATTTACACGAATAGATATTCATATTATTTATCACCGATACGATCAATGTAAGCGACCTAACAGCAATTAAAGACAAGCATTCATACAATAACGTTATTGTCTTCATAATCATTCTAAATCCATTGTTTGGTCGCATAATCAAACGTCATTCACACCTGTAGAATAGTAGATGAGAGTTGGTAGGGTAGGTTGGAAAAGGTGTGGTAAGGGTGGCTTTAACGCGCAGCGTTTTTCTGGCATAGGTTTTTTTGCCCCTTTAAAAAAACGTCAATATGTGATGTTCTTTTTTATGCCGTTTTTCAGAATTTATCATGCGTTACAAAGAGGAAACTTTGCATCACATGATTCTCGAATCACATGATTAGCAATGAGAAAAACAGCTCCTAAAAAAATTGCACGCATAAAATGTGTGTAACGGTAGCCTACAGATTTGACTAAATAGGGTACAGGCCGCCTTTGTTTACACCCTTTCCCAGCCCCCCAGGTTTTTCGTGTCTATGTGGGCTATAGTGAACTGATAGTGAAGCAACAACAAAGGCACCAAGCAATTTTCATTAAAACGCCTATTTAATAATTTTACATGTCGGCTTATCGATCAAATGATTCCTGTTTACATATCACATGTCGTAACCATCAAAGATTATTTCTGTGTTTTCATAAACAATTATTCACGTGATTAACGAGAGATTTATCGCCAGTCATTCAGTCGCTTCACCTATCCACACTAAGCGATTTTCGCACATGCTCGCTTGTTTGCGTTCAAATATAACCGATTAACTGCTCATGTAAATAAGCCTTTAGTATCTAGCGTTAATAGTGTTACTTTACATTAATTACATCAGTTATTTATACATGAAGCGGAAACAAATGCCATCAAAGTGCGAGACTATAGTCTGTAGTTTCATATATTTTGCAGATGTCGGCGCTTCTTTGACTTTTCCTTCAGAGATACAGAAGTAGCAGCAGAGCTTGTCATGAAATGTAACTCATCGTCATATCATTATGATATTTACAGTGGCTTTCTATAGAAATGAAGTCACAGAGAAAGTTCCATGACATTTGATTCCTCATACAATACCTCTAGGCTTGTTCATGGTGCACTGTTGGCGTATACACCTGGAAAATGTCCCAAAGTATACGCTGACATGTCTATAGATCAGGGTTGTCAACCGTCTGTAAATTCCCAGACAGTCCCTAAAAATAGGGCACAGTTTTCCAGGGATTGTTGGGATTGTAATTATAATTATTTTAGAGGTCACAGTAAATGTCCTGAAAAAAGAAGAAATCAGGTTGGCAACCCTGCTATAAATGCCTGGAAAGTGTATAATGCATGCCGGAAACGTATTGGCATGCAGCTGCATATACGTTTGGGTTTATTATAGTCTATGGATGTCTTGTGATTAGGCTGTATTTACTTTAGCCGATTTTACTGTAGTTTTTGTCCCTTTTTTATGCATTTTCTATTGTAAAAAATACAGTAAACTACGGTATTTCAATGGAGATTTAGATGGTGCAATTGGATGAATAGATATGGCCCATGTAGCTAACGTCTGACACTGACAGAAATAGATATCATACTGCTATTCATTAAATGTAAGATCTACAGAGCTGCTTGTATCTTATGACTGATGAATAAACTTAGTGCATCATTTTTATTTTTTTATGTTAAATTTGTTTTGCTAAGAGCTATTCATTTAGCCCTCTTGAACATGACCGTTTGCCACTCGGGCCATTTTTCACGGCATCCGTGTGGCACCCGATAGTTTTGACTGACCCATTCATTTCAGTGGATGAATCGGTCCGTGAATAGGACCCGAATCTCCGATCCTTGGAAAGATAGAACATGTCCTATCTTTCTATGAATCACTATCGGGATTCGGGCGGCACACACGGTCATGTGCAAGAGCCCTTAGGGCATGACCACACGGGGCGGAATTGCTCTGGAATTCGGCTGCGGACAGTCCGCAGCAGAAATCCGCAGCGTACACGTTTCTCCATTGCCTTCCACAGCTTTATAGTTGGGTTCGTTTACACGTTGCGGACAATTCCGCTGCGGAGCATAGGCTGCGGTGCGGAATTTGGTGTCCGCAGCATACACTGGTTGTTGCGGGCGTGTAGCGGACTTGTTGCGGACTCATTGCGGAATTTCTCCATTGACTTCAATGGAGAGTCAAAATTCCGCAATGAAGTCCGCAGATGTTATGTGTGCTGCGTAGCGTATTTGTTTTACGAACATGACATTTCTTCATTCTGGCTGGACCTATGTATTTCTAGGTCTACAGGCAGACTGAGAAAGTCAATGGGGCTCCCGTAATTACGGGTGACTACGTGTGTGCACCCGTAATTACGGGAGTGTTGCTAGGCGACGTCAGTAAATAGTCACTGTCCAGGGTGCTGAAAAAGTTAAGCGATCGGCAGTAACTGTTTCAGCACCCTAGACAGTGACTACCGATCACAATATACATCAACCTGTAAAAAAAATAGAAGTTCATACTTACCGAGAACTCCCTGCTTCTTCCTCCAGTCCAGCCTCCCAGGATGACGTTTCAGTCCAAGTGACGGCTGCAGCCAATCACAGGCTGCAGCGGTCACATGGACTGCCGCGTCATCCAGGGAGGTCGGGCTGGATGGCGAAAGAGGGACGCGTCACCAAGATAACGGCCGGTAAGTATGAATTTCTTTTTACTTTAACTAGGGAAAGGGCTGTCCCTTCTCTTTATCCTGCACTGATAGAGAGAAGGGAAGTACTTTCACCTCAATACGCAATGGCTAGTCCGCATCAATTTAATGCCCATTTTAGGCAAAGCCGCAACAGAATCTGCAACGCAGATTCTGTGCGGCATTGATGCGGACAGTGGCGGAAGAACTCCGCCACGTCTGGGCATGCCCTTAAAGTTGTAATTATTATTTTTTATATTTTTTTAAGAAGCAGGGTTACGTGGACATAATAGCCATTGTGATACATATGACACCTGAGAGTAACAGAAGTATAAATATGGGTATCTGTACAGAGATTTGTGTTTTGCTTAGAGTGGATCAACACACACAGTGTTTAGTGGCGTTTTTTGCTGCACTTTTAGAGTAAAAAAACGCTGCTGTCGGGTGTAAACTTAAAGTCAATAGGGAAATATAAAATGACTAACTTGCGTTTTTTAGGTCAGTAGCATTTTTCCAAAATCGCAGCAAGCCGGGCTTTGGCAGGGTTTTTTTGCATTCTTTAGTGGTGTTTTTGTTCCATAAACCTCTAATTTTTTTTTCCACTTTTTGGCCAGGTTCCCACCTAACGTAAACGCTGCGGAATTTCTGCAACAATATTCTGTGTGGAAATTCCGCAGCGTTTACAGTAGCAGCAAAGTGGATGACATTTAGAAAATTTCATGTCGACGCTGCGGAAAAAAATGCAGCGTAAATGTTAATAAATTGACCTGCGTTGCGGAATTTAATTCCCCAGCATGTCAATTTATGCTGCATTTTTGTTGATTTTCTGTTGTGGGTTTTCCCCATTTAATTCAATGGGGATGCAAAACCCGCAACAGAAAGACAAGTGTTGTAACTTTTGCGGTGTAATCGCAGCAATTACTCTGCAAAAATTGCAAAACCGGAAAAAAAAAATCATACTTACCCAGAACGCCCTCCTTCTTCCTGCAGTCCAGCCTCCTGGGATTAAGTTTCAACCCATGTGACCGCTGTAGCCAATCAGCCTGCAGCGTCATCGTAGGAGGCCGGAGCGGGTGTCGAAGGAAGGAGGGGGTAAGTATGAGCGCTTTTTTACGCAGTGGAAATTCTGTCCGAAAAACCGCACCCCAAAGAGGTGCGATTTTTCGGACGGAAGGTGCTGCGGGTTCCAGATCAAACACACTGAGTTATTTTTATGCAGCTTATCCGACCCGTGGGAACCCGGCCTTAAAGTGTCAATGTGTGTTGCATTTTTTTATGCTGTTTTTGCTGCCATTTTTTTAGAGGAGAAATCTTTGCATCGCATGATCTTTAACTAACATGCACTGCAATGTGAAAAACGCCACCTAAAAACGCAGGTAGTAATCACACTATTAGCAAAAAACGGCAGTACAAACGCTATAAAAAACGCATATACTATTTTACAAAAAACAAGTATTTTTGTGAATTGTTTTTTGACCACACAAAAAGTGTGTGTAAAGGAGGCCCCAATGTTGTTCCCAGTAATCATCTTATGAGCACATGATAAACGTGTTAGGATAGAAATTAGCATTGGAGAAGTATTTGTATTATTACACAATTGTCTTTCTTATTGGCAATTTTTTGCTAAGCAACATAAGCAGGCTATAATGCAGAGAAAAGGTGCACTTGCTGGGAAATGGACCGCTCGAGTGGCACTTGCAGAGTCATTTGCATATGGCAATATAGTCGTTTATCTGGACAAAAAAGGTAATACAAAGAAATCAAAAGGTTTGAGGGCACGTAGTTTTACAAGACCTAACAAACCCTGGGAACAGTTTGTAAGGCAAATAGGAGATGACAGGTTCCCTTTAAGTCAGGTAGTGCGGTCTTCATCTTTGCATATCTTCTCTTGGACATCACCTACTGGCAGGGTGCGCCCAGTATTCATAGTGCGTGCTATGGTCCCAAGAGAAAGTATGAGGTATTTAAGTAATGAATGGCAAAGTTGAAATGACCGCACTGCCAATGTAATAACAGGGCAGCACACTGACATCTACCATGTGAGGTCCAGGGCAAGACGGGTGCCCAAGTTGTTCAATGTGATTTCTGAATTCATATTACATGATGTTTTGATTTCTGGAGTGACACTTTATAAGAAATTAATGTAGATGTCCCAAAACCAACATGTTCACAAAGTTAACGCTGATTGAAATGGTGTTTTCAAGCTTTGGAAACCGCGGCCGTACTGTATAATTTAATGGGGTTGACCAGAATAAGAAAGAAAACATCTGCTTTGTTTCCAAAAACAGCGGCTCTCAACCATGGACGGTGTCTGGTATTGCAATTCATACTCATTCAAGTGGAGGGAGCTGACCTGCAATACCAAACCCAGCCCATAGACAAGAGCGGCGCTATTTCTGTAAAAAAATAAATCTTATTTTCTTATCCTGGACAATGGGTTTTTCTCACCTTAGACATTCATGGCATATCCAGGGTTAATGCTGTAAATGTCTGTTAGAAGCGGGTTCCAGAGCTGGGGCCCGCATCTTTCCCGAGAACAGGTTAACCCCTGCTGTCCTGTCTAGGGTGGGAATTCCACATTTCTGTCACTGCCATGCTACATTGTGCATCTGAAGTCTGCATGGCACTCCAACATAAAACGCTAAAAACTCAAACCTAATTGCTTAATTTTTTTTTGTCAATTCTTTATTTAAGGATTTTCAAGCAAAGAGAGAGGGGGGGGGGGAATACAGAAAATAAAAAAGGGAGGGGGTAACAAATCATCTTCACAGTGCCAAATATCAGTTAATATAATAATGCGTCTCAAACAATATAATCAGGTATAATAACGTGTCTCGAAAAATGTATACTATGTTGATCTTATAAGAGGTGTTATTAAATCTCTTGAACCTAATTGCTTAATTTTACTAGTCATAAAAGGGTTAAAAAGACATACAGCATTCAATACCTAAAGGCTCAGCGTTTAATGAATGCCTCCGACTACTTGAGTTATTTCATGAGGCTTTCCATCTATTGTAGGACTATATATCCCGGTATACACAAGGTATCTGAAGACCTAGAATTGGCAGTGAGGGAAAGCTCTGACTCATAAGAGTAGGATGTGAGACTGAATGCTGTGACCTGTAGTTCCACACCAACGGAAAAGCCACAGGTTGCTTCTATTTTTCTAATACATATGATTATATAAATGGCCAAATATACGGTACGTTCCAACCAGTATTGAAGACAAAGGGGCAGTGAAGCGATGCCGGCTGCAGATAGAGAATGCATTTCATACATGAGCGTACATCTTTTCTTCCAGTTGGATGTCACATTCACCCTTTACCATTCAGCACTGAGTTGCCAGGTTGTGGTGGGTGTAGAACGGTGATCACAGCTCCTCCTATTCCTATACCATGAATAGTGAGTCCTGCTGGTCTTTAGAACACGCTTGGGTGGCATATTATTCTGCGATTACACGATTTCCTAGCCCCCTCCTTTGCAAACTCTTCCTATGAGATGCAACATTGAAGTGCTGGTTAAAGTGCAGCCCTGACACTGGAGAGAAGGCAGAAGAATAGCGGCTGTGTCTCTGTGAATGGATCCCAGTGACAAGCCGGTCTCTCGTCACTGTGGAACCTGCATGGAATCCAGGCGACTGTGATGCTGCTGCTACTGCAATGAAGAATCTACAAGCCGCCTGAGAAAACACAAGACTATGGTGTCACCTGCCCACATCTCTTTGCACCTGAAAGACAATGGAGCAGAATTTAAAGGGAACTATCAGCAGGGACATGAGCGCCTTCTGCAGTACTGAGCCAGTGCAGTGATGCTTCTGAACAATGAGGTCTTACCTCTGAAGGGTTGCTCTCCCCCTCTGTTATTGTGCATTATTTGCAGCTAGCTATTGACTGACATTCTTGGGCGTGTGTTTTCTGTCTGGAGATCGGATCTATGCTGCAGGGACACCTGTGTGGACAGGGGGTGGTACATCAGATGATGGCTATGCTGGGCTGATCGCAGACCAGCCGTGTGGTTGATCAGGCAGACTACTCTGCAGCCCTTGCAAGCTGCTCACTCAGGGGACCCATGAGCAGAGGAGCCACCCTCCAGCGCAGGACCACCTACCACATCTCTTTGACCCTAGTCAAACTAGAGGCTGTGGGAGAGGAAAAAAAGGCTGACAGCACTGAAGTATTTCGGAAACATGACACCCCTTCTCTTGGCAGCACACCTGGACTGGCTCATTGCCTCTCACTGGATAGAGATTTTCCTGATGTCTGGGCTTGGGCAGGGCCCCCTCCTAGTTCCAGGGTGAGTGAGGGGAAAGAAAAGTCTATCAATGAAGCAAGTGCACTAGTGAATAACAGCGGCAAAGAGACGGGTGTTGATTTAAAGGGGGTTGAGGATGATTTAAAGGGGGTTCAGGATGATTTAAAGGGGGTTCAGGATGATTTAAAGGGGGTTCAGGATACCAATGATGCACCTTTGCCAGTTTCCTTAAACGCAAAACAATCTGAAACATCTTTGCCAAATCGAGAACAATGTGCAATTCCCATCAGCTCAACACCAGTGGTTAAGTGTAATGACACTGCAACATCCAGCTCTTCACCAGTAAGTAACACAACAACTACTTTTTCAACAGTGGTGGCAGCTGAAAACCAAGTGTCTACCAATGGATCTACAGAAAAAGCAGTGGGGTCCTCTGAAACATCAAAAACTGCTAAACTTTTGTCAGGAGCAGAAGGCACATGTACATCCACCAGTTCTACTCCATCACCTACAGATACAGGGTCATCACAAGTTTCAACAAAAGCTTTGGGAATAACCGAAAATACTAGCATTATAGCCCCCAAACTGGGAGAGAATGGTACCGTGGTATCTAATACTTCATTACCAGCACCATCTGTGAAGGATTCGAATACCACATCAAATACCACAACAAATTCAACCCAAAAACAGGAAATTAAGAAGTCAGAAACATCTAGTTATGCAGCTTCATTACATGGAGATAAAGAGACAAGTGTTTCTAGCACTAAAGAATCATCAATCCCGAACACAAAAACATCCAGTGCTTCAGGGCCACCAGGAGGAATGAAGGAAGCAAGAACTACTAGTGCTCCAGTGCCTTTCAGCCAAAAGGATTTTCCCTTTGGTGGAGTGCGAGTAATTCGAGGTTCCCTTATTAGGCGGCCTGCACTTGATACTGATGTTTCCAGGGACTTAATATCTGGTCCTGTAATTCCAGTGCATAGTGCCAAAACAACAGAAGGGGTCTGTCCTCAAGCGCCAATCACTGAATCCAGAATCACCCGTCGGAGTTTAAAGGCAATAAAGGTACCAGCCGTATGTTCAGATTCACCAACGCACACCTGTTCTGTTCCAGTTTCCGGAGAAAAATCGGTGCCATCCAATGTGCCCCGAATTACCGCTCCACCAATTAGTGCTGCTCGCACTGCATCAGCATTGTTTTCTGCATCTCGGTCTGGGGGGGCCCCGGTGATTGCAGCAAAACCTAGTGAGGCCAAAATAATTGCTGCTAGAAGTGCAGCTAGAGGAGTTAGGGCTGCATCTGTAATGGTGTCATCTGAAGAGTCCATAGGAAACAGAGTGCCACCTACAGGAACAGGGAATGAGAAAAATAAGACTGGAGATACTGGCACATATCCTGGAGCAAAACCACCTGTTAGTACATCCAAATCTCTAACTTCTGGGGCACAAACAGTTACAGCGATAAAAGCCCCAAACATAAGCACTAAGCCTGCAATTTCAACTGGTGATGCTGCAGCAGCTCCCACTCCTCGGACTAAAACGTCAACTGGAATAAAAGCACCAGTAACTGGCATGGGTACATACCCAGGAGCTAGGGCACCAGTTACTGGGACAGCCAAATCTCCTGGTACAAAAGCAACCAGCGATAGACCAGTTACTTTAATAGAAAAGAATACTCTTGACATTAGTGAGTTAACATCTCCCATTCAAAAGATTCTAGAGCCATCTCTTGTGCTATCTCTTTCCTCATGTAAAAATATAGATACCACTTTGCCACTTGAAGGAGACAACTTCACACCAGACATTGATGACCCTGGAAAAACCAAACGGCTGGAAAGACTTTTCCATAGGCAGGACGCTATGTGGATCAGTACTAGCGTCACCTCAGATTATTTTCTTCAAAACTCTCCCGGGCGGCTTTGCAACAGTCCTCGACAGCATTCCAGTCCTACCTTTTTTTCGGGGCCTAGATACTCTTTTAGTTCTCCAGCCAGCCCATTGCTCCCTATACCATGCCAGCCAGGAACACCATATCGTGAAGCACCAGTAACTGTATCTCTCTCAGTAAGCCCAGATAAGGCTGGGGACTCACAGAAGAACACCTTACAAGTAGACACCAAGATAAGACCTCCATACACTTCTAGCATAAGTGTCTCAGGGCTACCTAGTACTCTAGATCAAGGGAAGATCCCTCCTGTTCTCCTTACGCCATGTAAAGACAAAGGTAGTCGATTGCTTAAACTTAGTAAGGCTTCCAAAAGTCAAGACAACCGCGACAAAAGTGTAAGTCAAAAGAGTGGTTCAAATCGACTGTCGTGGCCTGAAAATGAAGGCGGTAAAAGTCGCTCAAAATCCTCCACCAAGAGCAGCCCTAGAGCCGAGATCCCAAAACCCACTGCAGGAGCAAAAAGTTTGCTGTCTCCTTCCTCATGTGACCCTAAAGGTTTTAGAAAGGGGAAAAGCAAGACTGTGGACAACAGTGACTTTGACCTACCACCTGAAGAGTTCAAGAAGGGCCGCGAGGGATCATCCCCAACTGGGGACAAGGCCAGGTCTTCAGCAGCTAAGGATAGGAAGATGTTAAAGTTTATTAGCGGAATCTTCACAAAATCTACTGTGGCCTCCTCTGTCTCACCAACCGGATTAAGTCCTGGAGATGAGAGGGATTTCGCTCAAAGTAAGTGTAAAAGTATGATTTTCTCTCTAGACATTTTATCTTACTATTTATTTTTAGTCACATAATATATATATATTTTTAAAATGGCTAGTGCCACTATTTGCTGCCATAATTTTAAGCATAACCGTTTTAATTTGTTTTTCATGAAAAATTTTGGGGTAATGTAGAAAAACTAGTGCAGATTTTTCTTAGCGACCATTTAAAATGCAACTGCAATTATGTAATTTAAGATTAGGGAAAAAAATCCAGCAATTGATATGTTGCCATTGAGGAAAATTTCTTTCAAAAATTTGCGAACACTCCATTTTTCTGGTGAAGGTTAGAAATAAAAGCAGATAATGAATGGCTCACCCTAAACATCATCTCTATTAACTGCTCCATCTGTCTTGAGCCATGTTCATACAGTGGCGTTTTGGTGAAGTTTATGGCCGAAGTTCTAGAGTATCTGAGTTGAACAGATCCATAATACGGTGTACATAGTCTTCTATATACCCTTCTGCTCCTCTGAGTTCCTCCAATGTTAGATTCCATATAAATCACGGCATACTCCACCTAAGGCAGTATTACAGAGATATTCTCACCACAAAACATTGCTTCTAGGGAAGAAGAACTCCTTAATATGGCGCTATACGAAACACCATACAGTGGCCCGTGCCTACATACAGCTTCCATCCGTGCACACGGCAGGCTAGTACATTTTTTTTTTAACTAAAAAAGAGGTTCTAAAAAAATTACAGCTACATTGCACTGTGCGGACAAGGCCTTGATCTCCGCGCTCTTTTGCCTTGGCCTTTTTAGAAAACAGAGCTATATCCAGTCTCTAGGAAATGAATATGAATGGTGATAATCCTTAGAGTCAGCGAGCCCTCACCAAGCTATTGTTATTGACAATTAATGCTTTTTTTCATTCTTTTTGCTATGGCTCGTGACCTTTATTATGCCTTTGCTGCTGATGCTTTTGACCTTGCAGAATGTTGTTAATTCAGATACCAGTTTAATATGTATGCGAAATGTTCATGTACAATATAATTATGAGATAACAATCTCACCCGCTTCTAAAAATCTGTCAGCAATGAATAATTTAAGATGTACTGCTGGGGTTGTAACGAATCCAAGTTGGTGGAAATATATCTTAGCAAACATGATGACATCACGGCTCAAAGCTGCAGAAGGCATTTATCATGTTCAAGAACAGAGAAACTACATAGACTGCAAGAAGCAGATAGGCTTTCATCTAGCTACAGAACCCGTAGACTAATGCTACGACATCACCATAGTATATACTACAGGGGATCATTTTAGCAGCGGTAACCATATTCACTTACTGGTAATCACTAATGATTATAGACTCTGTCATGGGACAGATCCCTTTAATAAGGGGTATCTATAAGATGCTCTTTATAGATGCAGAGGGAGTTTCGGGCACCATTAAAAATGCATGAACTGTATTCTTAATACAGCGCCCCAAGGTCTGTTTGGAATGTTAAGGTATGTTCGCACGTGGTAGATTTGTTGCAGAATTTTCTGACATCTGAATGAAGCTTGCGGAAAACCATACAGAAACAACCCTATTTAAATGTATGGAACAAATTTTCAGTCGCAGAAATTTCTGCCACGTGTAAACATACCCTTACATTATCAAAATGTACTCAGCTCATGTTAAATATAGGGAGCATAAAACAAATGACAATATAGCACTCTACACACTCCAATATAGGGCTGTATGCACATTACCATAGGGCAGATCAGTCCCTTGAATTCATCGTTCCAAATAACTCTGCTGGTTTATTCACCACTTGCAAACGCAACGTTTCGCAAATGGTATATCTGAAACATTACAATAAATTTGATAATTGAGCCTTTTCTTTTAAAACTGTTGGGCCTATACTTCACAGTGATTTCCAATGTCCTCTTGAGAAGACATATGTGTCCCCCTGTGTGCAGGTTAATGTGACTGTGACACTGTTCATATAAAATGTTGCAGTTCAATAGAAATCAATGGTTAGTGTTAAACCTTGAATGCCCTTTCCATTTGCATCAGGCATAACTATGTATTATATAGTTTAGTCCATAGGCTTTATTTCCGCAGAGCAGATTTTGTGAAGTCTTTACTGTTTGTATGTTTTTTTCAAAACCAGATAATATAGAGCAAAAAAATATAAAGGAAAAAGTTTATATTTCACCTTCTTTTGGATTCACTCATTTTTTAAATACTTCATACCTGTCATCCATAAAATAAGAAAGCCGTAAGATATTTGAATAATAATTTTCTCAGTTAGTATGTTACCACTGGGGGAGAAGTCACTAGTGGATCCTAGACAGAGAAAGTAGTTTTGCATAGTTGCCAACAGTTCCGGGACTGTCAATTTATCAGGACTGTCCCAATTTTACATAGAGAGTCTCGGCAAATTACTGTCCAGGACATGTCCTGGCAACTGCCATATTCAATTGTATCTGCGTCCTCAGAACGCAGATACAATTGAATACTATGGCAGAGCAGGGAACTATCTGCTCCACGCTCTGCCAATCACTTCTCCTGGAGCGGAATCCTCTGCCAGCGCATTGCCAACACTCTGGCTGGGGATTCCGCTCATAGAGGGAGACCCTGATGTCACTGTCCATATATGGAAAGTGAGGTTTGGGCTCCTCCTGGGGCAGAATCCCTGTCCGGAGTGTTGCCAACACTCTGGTCAGGAATACCGTTCCTAGAGAGAGCTCCTGTCTAGGAGCAGAATTCCCGGCCAGAGCGTTGCCGACACTCTGGCCGGGTATTCCGCTCCTAGAGGGGAGCCACTGACATTTCTGTCTGTATACGGACAATGCCATCAGGGGCTCCTCCTGGACCAGAATCCCTGACCACAGCATTGTCGACGCTCTGGCCGGGGATTATGCTACTGGAGAAGCCCCTGATGTCACTATCCATATATGGACAGTGGCGTCAGGGACTCCTTCTGGAGCGAAATCCCCAGCCAGAGAGTTGGCGATGCTCTGGCCGCGGATTCCGCTCATAGAAGGAGCCCCTGACGTCACTGTCCATATATGGACAGTGACGTCTGGGGCTCCTCCATCAGCGGAATCCTGGCCAGCTTTGGCAATGCTCTGGCTGTTTATTCCACTCTTAGAGGGAGCCCCAATGGCGCTATTTAGAGGGAGGGGTGTGTGCTGCTATTTACAGGGTGGGGGGGGGGGTGGCGCTATCTACAGTGGGGGCATAGTGTTATCTACAGAGGGTGTGTGGCACTATTTACAGGGGGTGTACATTATCTACAGGGGGATGTGTGTGGCACTATCTACAGGGGGATGTGTGTGGCACTATCTACAGGGGGTGGGTGTAGCACTATTTACAGAGGGCACTGTAGCACTATTTACAAGGGGCACTGTGGCGTTTTCTACATAGGGCACAGAGTCATTATCTACGGTGGGTGGCACCCTCTACAAAGGGCACTGTGGCATTAGCTACAGGGGGCTGTGTGGCTCTATCTACAGGGGGCTGTGTACTTCTATCTACAGGGGTAGGGGTGTGTGTGGCATTATCTACAGGGGGCACTGTGTCATTGTCTACAGAGGGTACTGTGGCACTATCTACAAGGGGGTTGTATGGCACTATCTACAGGGGGGCCATGTGGCATTATCTACAGGAAGCAGTGTGTGGCAATATCTACAGGGAGCAGTGTGTGGCACTATCTACTGGGGGCAGTGTGGGGCATCATCTACAAGGGGCACTGAGTGTGGCACTACCTGCGCTGGGTTTTACGCTAACAGTAGTAATCCGCACATATCGCCTAGCCCCAATGATAAAGTGAGACATCACCTGCCTGTATACAACCAGATAGCCAGGGAGATACTGCCACCATTGTAGTTGTCAGCCAAAGTAGTGCATCCACAAATGTTTGCTTATTTGTATGCAGGAATTCTGGAAAGAAATCCATGCCGCATTAGCCACACCCACCAAATAAGCCATGCCTCATAAGACACACCCACCAAAGAAGCCACACCCTAGTTGTCGCTTGGAAAAAAAAAAAATGTTGGCAATTATGGTTTTGAGTACAATGTAGTCACACTTTACAATTGGCTAAATCCTAAAATTCCAACGGCCTCTAGAGTGAACTTGATGAAAAAAATTCAGCTTCCTATAATTCCCATTGCTAAAAAGAAAGAAGTAAAAAACACACAAGGCAGACATAGGGTATTATCCAAATTTAAATTTAAACGAGTAGTGGTGATATGTGATCAGTTTTGCTGACCTGATATATTAAATATTTGTCTTAATTGGGGGATAATATAGGCAAAAGTGAAAATTTCAGGACAAAGAAATAAAAAACACACAAGGCAGACATAGGGTATTATCCAAATTTAAATTTAAACGAGTAGTGGTGATATGTGATCAGTTTTGCTGACCTGATATATTAAATATTTGTCTTAATTGGGGGATAATATAGGCAAAAGTGAAAATTTCAGGACAAAGAAATAAAAAACACACAAGGCAGACATAGGTTACTTGAGTTAAAGGTCACATTATTCACGTTTTTGTAAAAACATTCATTACTGCATTCTCTTTTTTTTTTATATGTGAAACTGAAGTAACTGCTGCAGTACATGTAGTTTATGGTGACTCTAAGGGCGGGTTCACACGTGGCGGAATTTCACTGAAATTCCGCTGCGGACACTCCGCAGCGTTAATCCGCAGCGGTGCCGTTTGTCCATTGACTTACACTTTAATTTAGCAGTGTTCGTTTAGACTAGGCGTAAAATTCCGCTGCGGAGCATAGGCTGCGGAGCGGAATTTGGTGTCCGCAGCATGCTCTGTCTGTTGCGGAGCAGTGGCGGACTGGTTGCGGACTCATGGCGGAATTTCTCCATTGACTTCAATGGAGAGTCAAAATTCCGCAATGAAGTCCGCAGATCTTATGTGTGCTGCGGAGCGTATTGTTTTTACTACCATGACATTTCTTCATTCTGGCTGGACCTATGTATTTCTAGGTCTACAGCCAGACTGAGGAAGTCAATGGGGCTCCCGTAATGACGGGAGCGTTGCTAGGAGACGTCTGTAAATAGTCACTGTCCAGGGTGCTGAAAGAGTTACGCGATCGGCAGTAACTGTTTCTGCACCCGGGACAGTGACTACCGATCTCAATATACATGTATCTGTAAAAAAAAATATAAGTTCATACTTACCGAGAACTCCCTGCGTCTGTCTCCAGTCCGGCCTCCCAGGATGACGTTTCAGTGTAAGTGACGGCTGCAGCCAATCACAGGCCAAGCACAGGCTGCAGCGGTCACATGGACTGGAGCGTCATCCAGGGAGATCGGGCTGGATGCCGAAAGAGGGACGCGTCACCAAGACAACGGGCGGTAAGTATGAAATTCTTTGACTTTCACTAGGGAAAGTGCTGTCCCTTCTCTCTATCCTGCACTGAATAGGGAGAAGGGAAGCACTTTTCCTGCAGTCCGCAGCGGCCAGTCCGCATCAATTTTCTGCACATTTTGTGCAGATCCGCAGCAGAATCTGCAACGCAGATTCTGTGCGGCATTGATGCGGACAGTTGCGGAGGAAATCCGCCACGTGTGGTCATGCCCTTAGGGTATGTGCACATGATAACGACAATTACGGCTGAAATTACGGAGCTGTTTTCAGGAGAAAACAGATCCTGCATTTCAGACGTAATTGCTCGTACTCGCGTTTTGCGAGGCGTCAATTACGGCCGTAATTTGGAGCTTTTCTTCATTGAAGTCAATGAAAAACGGCTCAAATTACGTCCCAAGAAGTGTCCTGCACTTCTTTGACGACGCTGTTATTTTACGCGCCGTCTTTTGACAGCGACGCGTAAAATTACAGGTCGTCGGCACAGTACGTCGGCAAACCCATTGAAATAAATGGGCAGATGTTTGCCGACGTATTTGAGCCATGTTTTCAGGCGTAATTAGTTTACGCCTGAAAATAGGTTGTGTGAACCCAGCCTAAGGAGCAGTGCGTGAGTTTGAAGCTGAGCTTCTTTTAAAAAAACAGCATGACATCACGTATTTCCTGACACATTGCATGTGTATCCCAGGTGCCTCAGGAAATGGTTAAAACGAAGTGCACAGAATGAAAGTGGCGATTGGCCTGAGTGGGTAGTATTTTGTATGTAAAGAAATATTTCCTGTAAAACAGTAAGGGTACCCGAGTAGGATCGGCATGCACATTGTTGCAAATGGGGTCATGGGTAACAGTCCAGAGATGTGGTCTTTATTTGTATGTTCCTTCTGGCTTAGATGAGTCATGATATAGTTACTTTTGGCTGAGATGAACGGTAGAATGGGCATTCCCCATTGTCTCAGTAGCGTCTAATGGTAACCAGAGTGTTTAGTTTATAGATTCCAAATACTTCTTGCTTACATAAGCATTCAAATCTATTATGCTGATTTTCATCGATCTGCCCTTTGGGGTTTTTGCTGAAGCAATTGAAGTCTCTAATATGTTTGAGGGTGCAATGTTAGACACACTATGAGGTAAAATCTTATTGTAGCAGTTTGATCGAAGTTGGTTTAGTCTGCAGTGTAGGGGTTGTATGGTCCTTCCTACATATTGGATTTAGCATTCACAGTTAATTAACATATAATTAGATTCGCATGTGAGTCTATTTTTTATGTTGAAGAATTCTCTTGTGCTACTAGAGTGAGAAGATTCTTGGTCATGGGTGATCGTCCGACAACAGAGACATCGGGCAGAGCCGTACCTATAGCTGCCCGTTTTTTTTATGTACGTAAATTTGCTTGGTAAGGGTTTGTTCAATGGTTTGTCAGATACGGCTCGGCGCCAATATGTTTTTGAGTGTGGGGGCCTTCCTAAAGGCATGAGAGGGAGAATGGCATGAGAGGGAGAGGGAGAATGGCATGAGAGGGAGAATGGTTTTTAAAAAGGGGTTGTTTTCTAGAACATACCAATGGTTTGTTGGACTATCCCTAATTTTCTTGTGAGCAGAATTATATGTTGTAATGAAATTAAAGTTTGCCTTTTAGATACAGTATCAATAAACTATTTTAGTTTGCTACTGGTGTGAGATAAAATTTCTATACGAACAAGACAAATAGCGGGCAGCGCCAAGGGATTTATCCGATCTCCTTTTTCTCCCATTTGTATAATTCCCATTGGGATTGGCACTTTATGGGGGTATTTGTGATTGCACTGATTCATGTTATTCAATCAATGGCTGACATGAAGGCCTTACTTCCTCTTCTAAAGGTTCTGTAGAAGATATAGTGCGTATTACAAGAAATGATGTACCCCCTAATATAAATTATTAAGAATATTACAATTCAATGATGCTTATCAGTGATAATCTAGAAAAGCAGATCAGGAATTATGCCTTTTGGGAGAAGTTATCCTGTGGGGTGCCATAGGGAACATTTCTATAGATGTTCTTATATAAGCACCACCTATAAGGGTTTGCAAAGGATTATCAATTTGCTGGTTCCCTCGATTAAAAGCTGATTGGCGGTGGGGGTGGTGATGGTGATGATGGGAGCCCCTACAACCATTTGATATGTCCAGATGAACTGAAGGAAAATAAAGCTTTGTACCGGACCCATTGAATCAGTATGTCCATTGTTTTTAATGGATAGTATTGGGGGTCCAGAGTTAAGAGCCATGCAGAAACTTTGTATTTTTATTTGTGATCATTGTATTTTTACTGTTTTTATTACAAAAACTCTTTCATCCCATATATTGGACTTTTTTTCTGCCAGTAAATGGACTCTTTATAATGTTAGTACAGAAATGGCCACATATATGTCTTTATGTCATTATGCTCATCTACTGTTAGTACATTTAGTATGTTAGAATGACTGAACATAACAGGCCATTATTTAATCCTCTCGTCTTGTCTCTCGCAGTTCGCAGCAGTCAATTGAGCATTGTGCTGCTTTCTGCTTATGTTTTGTATGACTCCATGCTGTGAAGAGACGCAGTTGAAGGATTAAAGAGTGTTGGTTTTATTCTTTTTCCATGGTTTATTTGTATGAACATCCCCCAATTACAGTGAACATTTATCGTGTATTTTGAAAAGAACATTGAATTCTAACTTTTTCATGATGTTTTTATTATTATTGTTCTTTTAGGACATAATGCTATTCATACGCACATAAACAAACACTGGCCATTTTATGACTGCAGATTTGGAAAATATTAGTGTCAAGCAGCACCTGAAAGGGGCCCAATTTTTGTATTTGCTATAATGCCTACTGTCCTCTATGTATGTGTTAATATTTCATTATTTTATGTTTTATTTACTTTTAATATTTCATTTATTTAATTAGTTAATTTTATTTCATTATCCAGGAGAACTGCTTTATAATGCCATGTAAGTATATACATAGAACAATGCCATTGTTATTAGGTCTAGCATCATAAAGCTTCTTAATAAAATGCTAAATACATTCATAATGGTCGTGTCAGACAAGCACTTTGATCTGTAACATTTTCAAGATAGAAAATAACTAACATTCATTGTGCCTATTCTGTATAGTTTGCGGATACAAAAAAGATGAAGGAGAAATGTTTCTTCTCTGTTACAAGGGACTATACAGTTCTTGTAATGATATATGAAATATTTCCTGATTGGAGTCA
The DNA here is from genome assembly GCF_050947455.1 of Rhinoderma darwinii. Classification (NCBI taxonomy): domain Eukaryota; kingdom Metazoa; phylum Chordata; class Amphibia; order Anura; family Rhinodermatidae; genus Rhinoderma; species Rhinoderma darwinii. The sequence goes on from NC_134688.1 coordinate 99,130,405, forward strand.
CTTTTCTTTAATTGTTTGCTACCTGTATCCTATCATCATGGATAAATCTCTCATAGCCAATGTTATTTTAGTCTTACTAGTAAAAATGTGTGTGGACTGACCATTAGGGTATGTTCACACGAGGGCGTCCGTTACGGCTGAAATTACGGGGATGTTTCAGCCTGAAAACATCCCCGTAATTTCAGCCGTACCGGCATGTGCAGGCGCTTGAACGCCGCGTCAATTACGGCCGTAATTAGCGCTGCTATTCATTGGAGTCAATGAATAACGGCTCCAATTACGGCCAAAGAAGTGACAGGTCACTTCTTTGACGCGGGCGTCTATTTACGCGCCGTCATTTGACAGCGGCGCGTAAATTTACGCCTCGTGTGAACAGACAAACGTCTGCCCATTGCTTTCAATGGGCAGATGTTTGTCAGCGCTATTGAGACGCTATTTTCAGACGTAATTCGGGGCAAAAACGCCCGAATTACATCCGTAAATAGGCCGTGTGAACATACCCTTAGGGCAATGCCTGAGGACCCATGGCCAGGAGGAGCCCACAGTGACTGGAAAAAATTTAGAGATTAATGGTGCTCAACGTCATTGTGTCTCTGAAATAATGTATAGATTTTCGCAACATGTCTAAGATTGTTACTTGCAACCCGACCCTTGTTGTTTTAGCATAAATTATCTCTCTGTGGTTTTTATTGTTTCAGCGATGCATATAATGCAAGCATCACTTAAAAGGCAACATAGATATCCCAATGCTGTGAGAAAGGGCCAATTTTAGGCATCATGCACATGGTCATATTATGGCTCCGTACAAAGCTTCTAAGAGGCCGTACTGTACCCTCAGATGATTTCATACGGAGGCACATGGGGGCTTTTTTATGTCAGATTCGTTATGAAGGTGACTGGAAAAAAAATGGTGCCGTGATCTATCACACGCCGTATTACAGAGGTATTCCCCTCCCTAGCAGCATTGCTTCTAGAAGAGAATATCACCAATATACGCACCCCGCGGTACACCCCACGGCAGCACACGGATCTGCAGCGGAAATAATCAGTGTATCTTAATATGTGTTTGTTAAGTTCATGCATATTAATTTCTTGAAGTCAAAGCCTGTCTAAGGAAAACATTGTTGGTTTCCCCACCAGTCTTCTCAGTGATACAAGAAAAAAGCGCATTGGTTTTTGTCACTTGTGTGAATAGTAGTCTGTTTTTTATTACATGAGTGGGAAACACTAAATACACTTTGGGCATTGTATAAATGTTCTGTCTTTTTTCAGAATTGTGAATTAATTTAATGCAGAATGATAAAGCCGAACGCGATAATCTCTCCCCTTGAATTAAACGGGACTTACATGGACTGCCGGAGGCTTTCATTTCTATAACCGAGTGCTGGTACCTGAGTCGGGAGGATATCCATTGTGGCCGGCTTCACACAGAGTTTTTTGCAGGTGGAAAATCTGCCTCAAAATTCAGTTTGGAAGTCAGATTTTCCTCTGCCTGCACGCCGATTTTCGCTGCATTTTTCGCCCGCGGCCATTGAGCGCCGCGGGCATAAAACGCTGCAAAATATGCTTTCTCTGCCTCACATTGATGTCAATGGGAGGTCAGAGGCGTAGCCGCGCGAAGATAGGGCATGTCCCTTCTTTCTCCTGCGAGCCGGTTTTACCGCTCGCGGGAGAAAACCGCCTCCGCCTCCCCATTGAAATCAATGGGAGGCATTTTCAGCTGTTTTTTGGCAAGTTTTACGGCGCGGTTTCTGCGTCAAAAAATTAGTCAAATAACTCATTGTGGAAACTTGTAACGTTAAATAGCACCAGTAGGCAGTAGTGACGTCAATGCTCTGTATAAATATATACAATGAACTCAATAATAACACAGTATACAGCTCTGAAGCTGCTCCGAGTGGCGACTGCAGGCAGCCAGAATTTTATCAAATATCTCAGTGCCTTAGCCTGGATGTAGTGCTCTGTATTCAAAAAACGGACCTCCAACCACTATGAAGTTATAGTAAGAAATAGCACAGAATGCCGGATCTTTAAATTACAAAGTGTTAAAAGTCGGCAATACTCCCTGCTGCATGTAAAGAAAACATTTCATCCATGTGACGTATTGCGATTAGGTAATATATTCACATGACCGCATCGCCCATGATCTTGGGCTCTGTGTCTGTATCTGCGCAGTTCACTAGGAACATTACTAGTACATGGCCATGGTTCAAGCAGTCAGGAGATTATATTATGTGACCACTATCGCAACACATCACATGGATCAGCTGCTTTGTTTGCATACGGATGTAAATGTTGTAAATCTGGGGATTACTAAAAGTGAAGGTACATAATAAATAAACTGTAGTTTCTAGTGTTTAGTGAAAGGATATTATTAAATTTTGTGCAAATTATAGTGGAAATCTGCACCAGCTTCTAGCCTGTGACAGGCCTTGTACCTTGCTCCACAGATCAGATTAACCCGCTCCCCTCCATCGGACATTTAAATAAATAAAAAAAACTAATAATTTAAAAAATAACACTGACAGCAGGAAGCGTCAGGACGTTGTTTGCGACAGCGCTGATGACGTTGAAGTCGCATATAAGGTACTGACACTGCTTGGCGTCAGAACCTTGTATGAGCAGCGCTGGGGTGATGAGAAACCGGAGGGGTGAAGAGGATCGTTGAGGTGAGTATGTGATCTTTTTTTTTTGGGGGGGGGGCTGGATGGCGCATGGCCACAGTAGTTTTTTGTTACCTCACGGATACAGGTTTCAGCTCTAGATACAGCTGCTCTGTATACAGGATACAAAGTAGCTGTATCTCAAAAAGTAAAAGTACTTTCTAATAAAAAGTGTTTAGAAAGTTGCACCAAACATACTGATACACATCTTTATTAAAAAAAGAAGAAAAAAAACGCTTTCAATTGTGTACATAGTCTTTAAGACCGACTTATGAGATGCCAGTCTTAATATATTGCCCCCATTATGTCTGACAAAATATACTTATCCATAATTGGAACGTTTTCACATAAACTTTACTAAAGGGGGAAAAAAATGAGTGTCCCTTTAAATGACTAATTTTTTTATTTTATGGAGTATATGAAGCTATTCCTGAGATCTACTGCTATTAGTGGTTTATTCTACTATTTGTATCAGTTACTTCTGCTTAATAATGTACCATTCTAAGCAAAATACATAAGAGCTGTGTGTGCCCACTTCTGGCAGTACCTAAGGCAATGTAACATTGCCAAGGACATCATTAGCCTCTGCTGCTTACTTTGCTTATAGTTATCATGCCAAGCTGAAATTAACAAGTATATGAAATAAAGGAAGGATATCGTAACATATTAGTTTGGACTGAATAAATAATTGATGCACATTGGCACCCCTGTGAACTCAGTCTCTGCTTCCTTTGACCTATTTTGTCAGATAAACTTGCACATAGTAGAATGCCTTATGTCATTTTGATGACTTTTGTTGATATAATTATGTTAATAGAAGAAAAGTGTCTGCTATTTACTTTGAAGCAGAGGTGGATTACGCAGAAGGCAACCTCTGTAGTACAGGTCTGCACACAAGCTGTAAGGACTTATTAAGGCCTTTATGAAGTCTTGTGTCATGATTCTGGGGTATGTGAACCCACCAGGCCGCTCCGCCGTAGTGGAGTGGCAGCTGGCCAAACAACAGTCAATGCAAAAGTCTTAGCATAAGAGATAAGTATTAAACTCTAGACAGACACCAGATGTAGCAGATGCTTTGGCACAGATGATTCGTGGCCCAGATGAGGCTAGGTGTGGCAGATGATGCTTGGCATGGCACATGATTCTTGGCATGACAGGTGACACTGGACATGGTAGATGACACTGTACGTAACAGATGACACTGGACGAGTCCAATGACACTGGACGTGGCAAATGACACTAGATGTGGCAGAAGACACTGGACGTGGCAAATGACACTGGACGTGGCAGATGGAACAGACACGTCTCCAACACTAGACTTCAGCTCATGAACACACACCGTTACAGGATACAGGAAACAGGATACAGGAAACAGGATACGGGAACACTGGTAAAAGGATACAACTAAGGGACCATTTGCTTAACCAACATGTGAAGACAACAACAAAGCTGAGGCAAGGAGTGGAAGGGCAGAGCCCTTTATATAGTTAAGGGTGTAAGGGGATAGGTTGGGGAACAATTTGTTGGTGCGCATGCTGGCCCTTTAAGGCACCCCAGAGGCAGGAGTAGCAGAGTGCAGTCACGTGTGCTGGTGTCTCCTGGGGGGGGGGGGGGGTGGAGACGCCGGCAAGCCTTTAGTGTCCCGCAGTTGCGGCTGCCAGTGAGTACAGCGTGCCGGCGGTCAGCGACCGTGAGAACAACATCATGGATCTATTAAAGCAATTGTCTGTATTGGAAACCCATTTTCAAATACCGTACTAGGGAACTCTGAGTTAGGCTACATTGACACGAACGTTTGACTAGAGTCTATGGAGGGATGCGTGAAGCGCAAAAAATAAGACATGTCCTATTTTTTCACGGACCCTTTACACACTCACAGCTCATGCAAGAAAGGAGCTGCTAATATTATTCACATATATGTTAATATTTCTGGAGCTCCTGGGAATCGGAGATATGTCAGATGTAATGATCAAGGTGGCAGATATTTTTCTGGTTTTTGGTAAATAATCTCATTGAAGGGCTAAAGCCAGCCTTTCCTCAGCCTAAAATGTCTGCTTATGTGGAACGTTGGATTGTATCCAAGATATACAGAATGCTACAACCAATCTGTCAGCATGTCTTTTCTCAGACATTACCTTGCTACTTCTGTAATGCAGAATCAGAGCTGCAGATTCAGCGTTGACCATAACTGAATACCAACTGAGGTTGCAGACAGCTGTTCTTTTATATTTCAGGTTATGGCTGCCCGCAGCAGCTGTCCTTGACCATATCGTAAATTGTTCTACAAACTAAAGATCTCACATGAAAAAAAAATTTAGAAAAATAATAAACTGCTGTTGACTGGTCACAGCTTGCAGTCCACTGCACTCATTTCTTCAGCGCAGACAAAAGCGGTGGCCAATATTCCCAATACGATACTCATGACAATAGAAAATCAAGAGTCCGTCATTGTAGGGAAAAAACAAATCAAGGAAAAGTATTGAAAATGTAAAGAAAAGAAAAACATGATCAATGGAAACTGAGGAGTTGTAAATGCAGTTAATTCATAGCACTAATGGTAAGAAAATAGTCAAATTTTTCTTATGGGTTTTTGAAAGCATTGAAATATTTTACACATATAGATCTAACTTTTAAAAAAATGTTCACCCCATGACTCTCCAACAATGTATGGACATTGATTAAAATGAAAGCATACGTATAGGCACTGCTTACAATTTTTTTTATATGTATGGGCATTACTATGTGGGTCAGTGCTCTAGCAGTTGTTACTCTATGGGAACTGGACTCAACTATGTGGCTGGCACAGATCCATGGGCAAAACTGTCACTAATGTTCTGTTATTTCCCTACTTTATTGATTGGGCACTGCAATATGGTCTCAAAAGTGGCCCCACTGTGTAAGCACTATGTGACCCTAGTTAGGAGACTCTCTGCAATAAATACTATACACTGCCCACAAAAAGTTCCGGAACACCCTCATAACTTTTGAATGGCTCGAGGTAGAGGGTTGAAATTTGGTGGAATTTTATGGGGTCATAAAATCTACCAGTTAACGCCAAAATCGTTTGCAGCATCATTTTTGTATTGAAAAGAGCTTTCAAATGAGCCCCCACTCGATCCCCCGTGCCATTTAAGATTTTGCTGCCCCGCCACCCCACCGCCCCAAGGGGGTGGGGGTGTTTTTTTGGTGATAACTGGTAGATTTATGACCCAATTAAATCCCACCAAATTTCAACCCTCTACCTCGAGCCGTTCAAAAGTTATGAGGGTGTTCTGGAACTTTTGGTGGGCACTGTATATGTTCCTTCCTTCTTGACCTGACATCCTACTTTATTGGTGAGGGCATGGATATAAAGTGCTTTGTGTGCTCCATCATGTACTTCTGGTCAGGTCAAGTGGAATAGTGAAGGGACAGGGCTTTAATAAAGTAATACTGGAAATTTCAAACATTGGCAAAGGTGTTCGTATTGTATGGTAAATAGGTATACAGACTAGCCCTACTATATGAACCTCAGACTGAAGAAAGGTATTTTGACTATTACTAATGTGTGGTATAGTAATGTAATGCAACTATTTCTGCTGGCAGTGAATTAGTGAAAGATCCCAACCACCAATACATTACTAGAAATTAGATTATAGGTATTTACCACGAGTATTACTAGTAAATTTAACATCATGTACTAGGAAGTATACATATTCTTGATGGTTACATGGAAAAACACAGCCTTCTATCTGAAAATTGTATCTTTTATGTCAAGGAGAATTCACAATTGATGCCATTGTGTAGTGAAGCTTGGTACTGAGTGAAGGGACACGCCAACACCAGTCTGCTAGTGCCAAGTGCTATCGAAACAAGGAAAGTGATGAATGGTCTAGTAAAAAAAACTGTTCCCAAAAGGTGCTAATGAATGAACTATTTAGTAACATAAGATAATACTGATGTGCTTGTTTACACACTTGCCTCTGTAGGAGTCTATGGCTGTGCTACACACATTGTATTATATGCATGCGGGTCATTCATAGACTTGTTCTATGGGGATATGTGTGTAAAGAAAGATGTGCATGCATTGGTGGTCCTCAACATCTTGGTTCATGAACTTAGTTGTTAGGGGTAGTTCACACAGCATTTTTTTGTCAGGCAGAAAAAAAAATCTGCATTTTGAAATGCCAGCGTTATTTTTAAGCTTTTTTTCCAAGTTTTTTGCTGCGTTTTATTTAGCCGTATGAATCTAATGCAAAAACCACCGGCAGTTTTTGGTCAACAATCGTGGAAAAAAAAGCTCCAAACGAGCCACCCATTGATTTCAATGGAAGGTCAGAGGCAGAAACCAAACCGCTCAAAGAGCATGCAGCTTTTTTTTTTCCGTGAGCGGAATATTTTTGCCTCCCATTGAAATCAATAGTGGGCGATTCAGGTCGTTTCTTGGGGCTAATTCTCACGAGGTTTCCACGTCTAAATTAGCGCTAAATAACACCGTGTGAACTACTCCCTAGCATAAACATTGCAAACCTTCAGGTATTTTAGCATGCCCCGTATGCTTGTTGTTAAAAGTACAGAGCCCTTCCTTTACGATAGTTGAAAAAAAAATCAATGGAAATGTTAAAATAAGAGAAAAAGACATCGTTGGGCACTTATAAGGACACATACACACATATTACATATTATAGGTGGGACATAATATACCCTGCATAGCCGAACATGCATAACTTAATTCATAGTTCGTCTCTCTCTACCACAACTAGCAGGAAATTGATAACCTCATCGAAAACCGGGTATCCCTTTATCCGCTTCCCTGCAGCCCAGAGAAATGTGCAGTGGTTGGGGGGGGGGGGGGTTTGCGAGGGCGTTACCTCAACAAAAATATTGAATATGGTTGCACTTTTTTTATTTTTACGTCAATGGAGCTATGTGAGGGCTTGATTTTTGCGGGGTGAGGTCTGGTTTTTATTAGTACCAATTTGGGTTACTTGTGACTTTTTGATGACTTTGTATTACCATTTTTTGGGAGGTAAAGTTCCCAAAAACAGCAAATCTGATAATTCATTTTTTTACGACATTTAACACAAAATGTATTTTTTTTTTACTATATATTCATATTTTATTCTTTATCCCTAAAAAACTTTATTTAAATTTTTATATATTTTTTTTTTTAGGGGACTTGAACATGCTAGATTGCTTACACAAAGCACTGCAAAAAAGATGGCAGACCTGGCGCCTTCATTAGGCATGGCAACCTGCATTTGCGTCTCCGTGGGAGTGATGGGGTAACAAATAGAACTCCCCCTTTGTCTAACTGCTTAGATGCTGCGGTTGCTATTGACCGTATCTCTGAGCGTTAAACGCCCAGGATCAAACTTATCTCTGATCGTGAACGTTAGAACAAAGTTTCAGCTGCTATATACAGCTAAGACCTGCAACATATGGAGTGGCCTCAGCCTGTGAGTCCACTCCATACCCCCCTTACCGATTATGATGTACATGTGCGTCAAATGTCGATAAGGGTTCAAAGTTATATTTCCTTTTTCTAATAACCTTGGCCAGATACTGAAAGTCTGTTTTCAGACAATAAAAATAAGCTTTGTGAGATGCTGGCAAATAAACGGTGATAAGGCGCTGAAGGAAGTAAAACGTAACCTTTGTATGTGTCATTTCAGTCAAGTACCCGAGCTTTGCTGTTTTGGTCTTTTCAGTTTGCTTGTTATAAACGAAGCTGAGAGCTCTTAGTGGATCCAGTCATTTGGCGCTGACTTTTTTGTAGTAAATTTAAAACATTTTATTCTGCATCGTGTATAAAGCTATTCCTACAGTACAACCACCAAGGAGATCATTACAACTTTTCTTACCCTCTTTTAATTGATATTAAAAAGTCTTCAGAACATTACAATTCACTCGAATGCTCCTGGGAGGATTATTAGTAATGCAGAGTTCAAGAGAATTGCAACAGTAAAAAATGATTGTATTTTTATTTAAAAAAAAAAATAATTACCGTATATTATCTCCGTATATTGGAAATGGTAAGATTCATGGTGAGGATTAGGCTTGCTAGGGCACTAGTGGTCATTTGGGATCTTTAGTCTTTCATAATACTTGGATATTAATATACGCTGACAACTAGTCAACTACTAGCAAAGATATTCATAGTGGTTCTCCAAATTGTCTTGTCTTCAGTTTGGGTCTTCGGGCTTCTCAATGCCATGGTTAAGAGTTTTGTAGTCATATTCATCCATCTCAATCATCCTCTTCTACTTTCATATTAACTTTCCCGAGCATAATTTATCTTCTTACAAAATCAATATGCAAAATACAGTAACATGCAATATCTACAATCTGGTCATTTGTATTTGTGCTTCAAGTGAAAGCAATGGCCGGTTACGTAAAAGTCTAAACAATTACAATATGACATTATATACCCCCATACAAAAAAATAAAAAAATAAAACCAGAAAGGCCCTGTTCACACGGAGTATTTCAAAATGGAATTTTGAGGCAGAGTGTTCCTCCTGCAAAAAAAACTCTGTGTGAACACAGCCAAATGCTGTTTTTTCGTAACCTTGGCTCTCCAAAAACATGGAATTCAAAGTGATCAAAAAGTTGTGTGTACCATTAAAAACTACAACTCGCCCCACAAAAAATATGTTCTCATTCTTCTCCATAGATGGAAAAATAAAAAAGTTAAGGCTCTCAGAATATGGCAACACAATTTTTTTTATTTTGAACAAAAAGTAGTACATCATAAAAAATCTGTATAAATTTTCTATCGCCGTAATCCTACCCGCAGAATAAAGTTAACATGTAGTTTTTACTGCACGGTGAATGCAGTAAAAATGAAGGCCAAAAAAATATGGCGTTTCTTTCCATTCCACCCCACAGAAAAAAAATTTCAGTTCCCCAGTAAATTATAGGGTTCATTAAATCGTGCCATTACAAACTACAACTCATCCCTCATTTAGCTATGTTGATGAAAAAATAAAAAAGTTATGGCTTTTGGAAGGCGGGGAGGAAAAGACGATAATGAAAAAAAAATGGCTGCAGCAGCAAATGGTCACCAACTTTCTAACAAACATTACATAAGTCAATAGTACATATATTTTATTAGAGAAAAATGCCTCTTTCTCCACTGATCAAGCTCCTCTCCCACTCCTAACTGTTCACTCACTCTGAATTTACTGCTTTTTCCATCCCCTCAGGACAAGACGGGCATTCAGCTGACTGATAGATCAGGATACAGCTGCCCATAGAAGTCTATGGAGAGGTGATGGAGCAGGAGCAGAATAAGAGAGAGAGGCAGAGAGACACACAGAGACGCTGCAACAGCTTATAGTAAAATGTATATTGTACCCCAGTGCTGTTTTCACAGCTACACTGCTCATTACTGCTAAGATGTTTCCTCCATGCTGCTGCATCTTCTATATAGATATGTGATTTAGATAGGAGAGCAGGATGTTTTCTTCTCTGCAGTGTATAGAAGACATGATAGCAGTTCGGCTCTGCCCACTAGCTCAGAGAAAACGGAGAATTAGGGCGGGTTCACACATAGCGGAATTTCACTTAAATTCCGCTGCGGACACTCCGCAGCGTTAATCCGCAGCGGAGCCGTTTCCCCATTGACTTTCACTTTAAATTAGCAGTGTTCGTTTACACGATGCGTACAATTCCGCTGCGGAGCATAGGCTGCGGAGCGGAATTTGGTGTCCGCAGCATGCTCTGTCTGTTGCGGAGCAGTGGCGGACTCATGGCGGAATTTCTCCATTGACTTCAATGGAGATTCAAAGTTCCGCAATGAAGTCCGCAGCTGTCATGCACATGTCATGTGTGCTGCGGATACGTCTTGCTTTTTTAACTTGACATTTCTTCATTCTGGCTGGACCTATGTATTTCTAGGTCTACAGCCAGACTGAGGAAGTCAATGGGGCTCCCGTAATGACGGGAGCGTTGCTAGGAGACGTCTGTAAATAGTCACTGTCCAGGGTGCTGAAAGAGTTAAGCGATCGGCAGTAACTGTTTCTGCACCCGGGACAGTGACTACCGATCCCAATATACATGTATCTGTAAAAAAACATATAAGTTCATACTTACCGAGAACTGCCTGGGTCTGTCTCCAGTCCGGCCTCCCAGGATGACGTTTCAGTGTAAGTGACGGCTGCAGCCAATCACAGGCCAAGCACAGGCTGCAGCGGTCACATGGACTGGCGCGTCATCCAGGGAGGTCGGGCTGGATGCCGAAAGAGGGACGCGTCACCAAGACAACGGCCGGTAAGTATGAAAATCGTTTCCTTTCACTAGGGAAAGTGCTGTCCCTTCTCTCTATCCTGCACTGAATAGGGAGAAGGGAAGCACTTTTCCCGCAGTCTGCAGCAGCTAGTCCGCATCAATGTACTGCACATTTTGTGCAGATCCGCTGCAGAATCTGCAACGCAGATTCTGTGCGGCATCGATGCGGACAGTTGCGGAGGAATTCCGCCATGTGTGGTCATGCCCTTAGAGATAGAGCCTGCAGAGGGGAAAACTGCTAAAAAATGCGAAATACAGTCATATAACAGCCAGAAATAGTGTTATTCTTCATGTACACACATATGACAATTTATTCTGAAAAGCCACCTAATATGTTAGGTATGCTTTAACACAGAGGGTCAGTGTCGGTGAGACACCTGCTTGTCTATTGCCAATCTTAGAAGATGGGTGACAACTGTTCTCATGCCTTTCAGTGTGGTGGTGCTTTCTATTTTATAATCTTCTCTTTTTTTTTTGTTAACGCTTATAAGTTTGAGAAGATTTAACATTGAGTAATAACAGAGGAGCGGACTCCACGTTGCCTGGGATGACAGGAACCTATTACAGCTCTTTATGAACTTGCCTGTGTTCTCCTGGGCCATGTATAAACAGATTGCATGACTCAGATACAACGCAGCCCACAACTGCCGCGCATCTGACAAAGTGAGTAGATCAGGGAGGCTCTGTGCACAACATAAAAGGAAACTAGTTGACTTCTGTTGTGGAGCAGTGCGGCAAATCATATACTTTGGCCAAGTGGGTGGTAGTGCGGCTGACAATTAACAACTGACACCACATACAAAATTACGCCCTTTCCTTTACCACTATCACATTCTTTTTGAACATGTTATTTTGAAGCACATTGGGGCAGTTCCTTCAATGCATAATTGCTTTTTGTGGCTCTTGCAGGCCAATGAATCACAAACTAAAATGCATTGTTAAATGGTTTCTCTGAGACAGAAGCCATGACGGTTGCGTGGGTGGATTGTTTGAGTGTTTACCCTGATTACTTGTTTTATAGTCAATTTAAAGTCAACCATTCGTTATATTTACTTATTGAACTGACTTCTAATCTTGTACCTATGGAGTGACAATGTGTTGCTCAACCAGGATGTTGCCTATATTCTTAGCCAACCATAATTATATGTGGCTATCAACTTGATGTGAAACTTCCAATCCCACCATGGACCTGCTTGTTGAAGAAAACCAAGTTTCCAAAACATCATGGTGACTCCAAAATGATCTCTTGCAACTAAAGCATGTTGTGTTTTAGATGCTACCCATTAGTGTAGTAATATGGGCAGTAATTGAACAGTAATGCCTTCTTGATGTCTTGAGAAAGTGGCACCAACTTTGGCAGATGTTCGGCTATAACTATTCGCGTTTATTATTATTTGTAGATATCTTCTATGTAATACAATTTTATAAGGCATGCATTCAGTGACATTAATATGTAGGATTTCTATCATTAACAGTGGTTACATTTTGAGGTATGATACGAGTACAATGAAGTAAGCTTTTTATTGCATACTTTATTATTTGTGTCACAAGACTCACTATTTCAAGGTCAATTGTCACAGCAATGTGACATGTTGGTCTAACTATTCTGAAAACTTCATAAGTTCATCTATTATTCTTTTATCTTCTGGAGCCATGGTACCCCTTGATCCAGTGTCTGACTGGCCCACCATAGTACCAGAGGACTCTTCCGTGGGACCAGGCTCTGACACAATAATGGACACCACAGGTCCAGCAGAATAAAACCCCATTTGGAGTTGACTTTGGAGGAAATCTCTTGCTACTAAGGTCTATTTCTTATGGGTTGATTGACAAATACCTATTAGACCTCATTGTTTATATATTATTTGTCCAATGATGACAACAAAGTTTATACAATTCTAAGTGGATGTGCACATGTTTTGTATAGATAGATGATGGATCCTCAGAATCAAATCCTCTGGTGGGCCCAAGGAACCCCAGTATCAAACTACCCTGATCAACATTACCCTGATTCTTTATCTTATTTTAATTTTGTAAGGTGATTCCAACAGTTTTTGTTATATCTCTTCTGTAATATTTAGCAAAATATTCAGCCCACCACTTCATAACTTGTACTTTACTATCAAATGATTGTCCTTCTTTAGATCTGCAGTATTCTTATTTGAACAGTTCTTATATTCTTGATCTTCTTATTTAGTTTTCTAATTTTGTTGCATTTTTCTTGGTCCTTGATTTTGTTTCAGTTTTTTTTTACTCCTTCCACAGACCTTTATACTGCATTAATTCATACCGGCCTTATTTTTAGAAAAAGCTCAACTAACAATTAGGACAGTTTGTTTTACTGTATGCGTGGAGAGCTGGGTCATTTTTGGAAGTTGGTGAGTGTGGGTAGAGTGGCATGCAGGAGTGGCATTTTTCCCCCCTATAAGCATCAATTATAAAAAAAAAACATCACCAAGAAAAAACACTGCTTGTGTTACTTTGGGGCTGGATTCATACACGTTGGTGTTTTTTATTTTTTCAAAGTGTTTTTTTAGGTAAAAAATGCTGTGGCCAGATCTTACGTTAAAGTATATAGTAAAGTAATAAAAAGTCTACATACACAACATTATGGCTTGTGGCGTTTTTGTGGGGGGTTTTGGGGTCAGTACCGTCTTTTTTTTTTTTTTATAGTGCAGCATGCTCTGTGTGTGGATTTTTTTTTCTGCCTTTTTTCTATAGACTTCTCTATAGGACTAAAAAAATACCAGGAAAAATGCATATACACAGAGCTCGTTTGCCCAATCATTGCCCCTTGTAGAAAGGCCTTTAGGTCATACGTGATAAGTTACATTACATGTATTTGAAGAAACTAATTTTGCTAATTCTTTCTTCTTTGTGTAGAAATCTATTTTTTTCTCTGTGAAGGTTTATAATTAATGATGCTCGTGAATCATTCCCATGTGCTGGGAACCGTGTTACGTCACTGGTGAAATTAAAGCAGAATAACATTTGCTGTAAGGTCTGCTGGACCAAGGTGAATGTTAAACCTCTGGTGACATCAACTAGGTTATAGGTTCTGTAGTATTCATTTTTATTGACATTATGCAGGATATACAGGGTGGGCCATTTTTATGGATACACCTAAATAAAATGGGAATGGTTGGTGATATTAACTTCCTGTTTGTGGCACATTAGTATATGGGAGGGGGGGAAACTTTTCAAGCTGGGTGTTGACCATGGCGGCCATTTTGAAGTTGGCCATTTTGTATCCAACTTTAGTTTTTTCAATGGGAAGAGGGTCATGTGACACATAAAACTTATCGAGAATTTCACAAGAAAAACAATGGTGTGCATGGTTTTAACGTTACTTTATTCTTTCATGAGCTATTTACAAGTTTCTGACCACTTATAAAATGTGTTCAAAGTGCTGCCCATTGTGTTGGATTGTCAATGCAACCCTCTTCTCCCACTCTTCACACACTGATAGCAACACCGCAGAAGAAATGCCTCCCGATCTGACCCCCTTAGACTTTTATCTTTGGGGTCATCTGAAGGCAATTGTCTATGCTGTGAAGATACGAGATGTGCAGCAACTGAAACTACGGATACTGGAAGCCTGTGCTAGCATTTCTTCTGCGGTGAAAATTCAGAATTCAGCTTTGGCCCCCCTACCCCTCCCCAACACAACCAGACCCCTGCGCATGCCTATGCCCAGCTGCCTTGCCCGACAGACCCCATGAATGCCCCCACAGTATAATGCCCCCCATCACTGCCCCCACAGTATGCCACCACAGAGTATAATACCCCCATAGCTGCCCCCCACAGCTGCCCCATAGTATAATGCCACCACACATTATAATGCCCCATAGCTGCCCCCCACACAGTATGATGCCCCATAGCTGCCCCACACAGTATAATGCCCCCCATAGCTGACCACCACACTATAATGCTCCCCATAGCTGCACTCACACAGTATAATTCCCCATAGCTGCCCCCACAGTATAATCACCCCATAGCTGTCCCCCACAGTATAATGCCCCCCATAGCTGCCCACAGTATAATGCCCCCATATCTGCCCCACAGTATAATCCCCCCATAGCTGCCCCCACATTATAATGCCCCTATAGCTGCCCCCACAGTATATTGTCACCCGTAGCTGCCACATACAGCATAATGCCCCCCATAGCTGCCCCATAAACTATAATGCCCATACAGTATAATGCCCCCATAGCTGCCCCATACAGTATAATGCCACCCATAACTGCCCCATACAGTATAATGCCGATATACAGTATAATGCCCCCATAGATGTTCCATACAGTATAATGCCCCCATACAGTATAATGCCCCCCTCAGCTGTCCCATACAGTATAATGCCCCCCATACAGTATAACACCCCCATAGCTGTCCCATACAGCATAATGCCCCCCAGAGCTGTACCGCCTTAGTAATGGCAGCTGTCTGATTGAGAGCGTCGATTACTAATAAGGGGCTTAGTCTTAGCCAGTAATAAGGCTATCACTAACCGCCTATTATTGCCCCGATACCCACCGCCACCAGGAGTACTGGGAAGAGATGGGTACGATCTAGCACCCGACCGTCTGAAGTGAAGGGCGGTTACTGGGGTGGCTGCAGGCTGGTAATATCAGGCTGGGAATGGCCAAAAACCGTGGCCCTTCCCACCCTAGTAATGCTAGGCTGCTGCTGCTTTATTGCATCTGGCTGGTTATGAAAAATGGAGGGGATCTCACATAATTATTTTCAACTATATATATTTTTTAAATGGCGTGGGGTCCCCGCTATTTTTCATGATCAGTCAGATAAAAAATACAATAAAAAAGCTGCAGCCTAGCATTACCAGGGTGGGAAGGGCCACGGTTTTTATCCCTTCCCATCCTGATATTACCAGCCTGCGGCCGCCCTGCTGCCTTACCGTCGCTTCAGATGAATCGTACTCCCCTCGCGGCAGTGAGAACCGGGGTAATAATAGGGGTTAGTGATAGCCTTTTTACTGGCTAACACTAAGCCCCTTCTTAGTAATGGGCGCTCTCAATTAGACAGCAGCCATTATTAAGGCCATAATAAAGTATTAAAAAAAACAGACATAAGAAATTTATTTTTTTATTGAAATCTAAACTCCCCCATGCAACCCTCTTTCACCATTTTATTTTATTTTTTTTAAAAGTAGATAATCGAAGTAGTCCAATGAAACTACGACGTAGTCCAAACGGTCTAGCGGAACCTACGAAAAAAAAGTTACCAGTATAAAATTTTAAAAACTTAAATTTGCCAAAATAGAAACTAGAGGTCAAGATTCCCCTTCATGTAACTCTGCTTCCTGTCAACTGAAAAGTCATCCGCCAGAGGGAAAATTTTTTCCCCATGGCGGAGTACAAGAAAGTCTAATTCCCAGGTCAAGCTTTCTTGTACTTGTTGCCATCAAGAAAATTTTTCCTCCTGGCGGATGATTTTTCTGTTGACAGATATGAGTTCTTCCGCAGCGGTGTCAGGGGGGCAAACTCGCCAATTGCCCAGTGCCCCCAGAATGGGCCGCTATTGTTGGGCCAGGGCTGTGTGCTTGCCCCGCAGACTAAAATTTGCCAGCCAACCCCTGGCCATTGGCTCCCTGCTCTGCCGTTTGCTCTTGTAGGCCACAGCCTGGTTTAGACCTGAACCCTACAAGAGATCGGGAGCACGCTGATGACGTCAACTGCCCGGCACAATGACGTCACTGCATCATGCCGTCCACGCCATGCCACTGAATTCATGTCTATTAGGTAATAAAAAGGGGGCTTAAAAAAGTGGCATACAAAAGGGGGCATCCTTATTGTGGGGGCATAAAGCAGCCATTTTTACTGAGTCGGGGTATGAAGAGGTAAAATTACTGTGGGGGCATTATTACGGAGTGTGGCAGAAAATGTGGCATTAGTACTGAATGGGTCCATAAAAGGCATACTATGGGGGCATACTAGTGGAGACATTATTTCTGTGGGGACATAAAGGGGATATTAGTACTGAGTGGGCATTTTATTACTGGGTGAAAAGTGTCTCTATCACTGAGTAAGGTATAAAGGGGACACTAACACTGTGTAGGGGAACAAAAGTAGCACTTACTGTGTGGGGCCTTTGGGGGAATAAAAGGCTGTGTGTACTATTACTGTGTAGGGCACCTAGTATAGTATGTATATGGAGTTTGTGTAGAGGTAGGGAATAGTTAGGGAGAGCGCTAGATAAGCAAGGAGCCAAAGATATCTGTGTCATATTCTGCAGGGCTTAGGAAATTGTGTCTGGGAGAAGTTGTCATTGCGGTCTTGGCTGGATGAAGAAGAAAAGGTGAAAGTGAGCGACTTCAATCTGAGAAGACGTCACCTGTGAGTCACTCAATATAACTATACTGTAATCACTTATATGGTCTGTAGATTTCCTGTGTATAACTGCCATCTACCTTTATATGGTCACTGTATGGTGGTGATATTGGTCTATATATAGTGTTTTATTCACTAACAGTATCGTGGCTTTTTTTCTGACACTGTGTTGTAGTAATATGTGATCTTGGTTTTTTTCAGTATCAATATGGGGTTATTATTCAGTCACTATGTGGTTATGGTGTGGCGGTATTATTCAGTAACAGTATGGAGGTATTATTCAGTCACTATATGGTTATGGTGTGGCGGTATTATTCAGTAACAGTATGGGGGTATTATTCAGTCACTATGTGGTTATGGTGTGGCGGTATTATTCGATAACAGTATGGGGGTATTATTCAGTCACTATATGGTTATGGTGTGGCGGTATTATTCAGTAACAGTATGGGGGTATTATTCATCACTATGTGGTTATGGTGTGGAGGTATTACTCAGTAACAGTATGTGGGTATTATTCATCACTGTGGTTATGGTATGGTGGTATTATTCAGTAACAGTATGGGGGTATTATTCAGTCACTTTGTGGTTATGGTGTGGCAGTATTACTCAGTAACAGTATGGGGTATTATTCAGTCACTATGTGGTTATGGTGTGGTGGTATTATTCAGTAACAGTATGGGGGTATTATTCAGTCACTATGTGGTTATGGTGTGGTGGTATTATACAGTAACAGTGTGGGGGTATGTTTCAGTCACTATGGTTATGGTGTGGTGGTATTATTCAGTAACAATATGGGGTATTATTCAGTCACTATGTGGTTATGGCGTGGAGGTATTATACAGTAACAATGTGGGGGTATGTTTCAGTCACTATATGGTTATGGTGTGGCGGTAATATTCAGTAACAGTATGGTGGTATTATTCAGTCACTGTGGTTATGGTATGGGGGTATTATTCAGTAAAAGTAAGGAGGTATTATTCAGTAACAGTATAGAGGCATTATTCAGTAACACTATGGAGGTATTATTCAGTAAAAGTGTGGAGGTATTATTCAGTAACAGTATGGGGTTATTATTCAGTCACTGTGGTTATGTTGTGGCGGTATTATTCAGTAACAGTATGGTGGTATTATTCAATCACTATGTGGTTATGATGTGGCGGTATTATTCAGTAACAGTATGCTGGTATTATTCAGTCACTATGTGGTAGTAATATGTTCTCATGGAGTGGAGTTATTATTCAGACACTATGTGGTGGTAATATGCAGTCATGGTGTGGAAGTATTATTAAGCCACTATGTGGTTATGGTGTGGGGATATTATTCAGTAACAGTATGGGGTATTATTCAGTAATAGTATGGGGTATTATTGGTAATGTTGGTCTTACAATCTATGTAAATTACTGTGGTGTGGGCTGTGGGGAAGTGTGAGTGTGGCAGCAGATGATCAGGCTAAGAGACAGTCTGCAGAGCGGCATGTGATGTACTTTGACATGTAGGTGATACTTACGTGTGGGATGTGGGCCCATAACTCAGAGGCGTAGCTAGGTTCTCCAGCACCCAGGGCAAAGATTCAGTATGGCGCCCCCCCCAACCTCTTTCCCGACATCTCCTTCCCCCTCGCCGTGTTTGTTTTCTCTACCAATCGACGTGTCATTTCTTTTTATGTAACGCGAGCATAAAAACATTTGTACATTTTACAAGCAATATTGTTCTATACACAACACAAGAACCAGGCTCGGTACATATATACAGCCCCAGAACAAATACAGCTCAATTTAGTGCAACCCCTGCCGTATAGGTGTATACGGCATAAAACTACAGCTCCCAGCATGGCCTGAACAATGGTAAGGATATGCTGGGAGATGCTGTTTCACAAAAAATAAATCATATTATAATCATACCACCCATCATCTCACTGCAGATCATACAGTGACTACAGTACTGATTAGAGGCAGAATGAACATTTACATTAAGTGACTCACCGGTGACATCTCAGATTCTAGTTATTTTTCTCCATCCGGTCCAGACCTCTATGATGACTTCTCTCGGTCACAGACCATTTCTGCAGTTTGCCGCTCACATGTCTTCAGCTTCTCACTTTACCAACATTTCTGCACCTATAAATAAATATAAAGTTATCATTATACCACACACTACGCCCCTAAATATAATAGCGCCATACGCTGCACCTCTAATTATAATAGCACCATACACCGTGTCCCACACACACACTGTGCCCCCTGTAGATAGTGCCTGCCATAGAGCCCCCTGTAGATAGTGCCCCCATATAGCCCACCCCTGTATATAGTGTCCCACAAATAACTCCCCCTATAGTGCTCTACAGATAGCCCACCTCTGTATATAGTGCTCTACAGATAGCCCACCCCTGTATATAGCCCCCCTGTAGATATAGCCTACCCCTGTATATAGTGCTCCACATATAGTCCACCCCTGTATATAGTGCTCCACACATAGCCCAACCATGTATGTAGCCCCCCTGTAGATATAGCCCACCCCTGTATATAGTGCTCCACATATAGTCCACCCCTGTATATAGTGTTTCACAGATAGCCCACCCCTGTATATAGCCCCCCCTTGTACATATAGTCCACCCCTGTATATAGTGCTCCACTAGATTATACAGGGGTGGGCTATCTGTGGAGCACTATATACAGGGGTGGACTATATGTACAAGGGGGCTATATACAGGGATGGGCTTTCTGTGGAGCACTATAGGGGGAGCTATTTGTGGGATACTATATACAGGGGTGGGCTATATCTACAGGGGGACTATATACAGGGGTGGGCTATATCTACAGGGGGACCATATCTACAGGGGGAGCATATCTACAGGGGGACCATATCTACAGGGCTGGGCTATATACAGGGCTGGGCTATATACAGGGCTGGGCTATATACAGGGCTGGGCTACATACAGGGCTGGGCTACATACAGGGCTGGGCTATATCTACAGGGCTGGGCTATATACAGGGCTGGGCTATATACAGGGCTGGGCTATATACAGGGCTGGGCTATATCTACAGGGGGGCTATATACAGGGCTTGGCTATATACAGGGGGACTATATCTACAGGGGGTGGGCTATATACAGGGGGACTATATCTACAGGGGGGGCTATATCTACAGGGGGACTATATACTGGGGTGGGCTATCTATGGAGCACCATATACAGGGGTGGGCTATATCTACAGGGGGCTATATACTATACTATATAGCCCCCCCTGTAGCATTAGGCCACCCCTGTATATGGTGCTCCATAGATAGCCCACCCCAGTATATAGCCCCCCTGTAGATATAGCCCCCCCTGTAGATATAGTCCCCCTGTATATAGCCCACCCCCTGTAGATATAGTCCCCCTGTAGATAGACACCCCCCCCGTAGATAAAGCCCCCCGCGTGTAGACAAAGTCCCCCCCCGCAGATACAGCCACACTTTTATTACAATTAAAAAAATAAAACTATTCAAACTCACCTTATTCCCGCTCCCACGCCGTCCGGCAGCCATGGAGACCTGCTCTCTTCTGCACAGGTCTCCAGGGGGTTGAATGCGGCGTCTATGAAAGGCGCTGATTGGCTGGGCAGGATGACTTTCCCTGTCAGTCAGTCAGCGCCTTTCATCGACGGAAGCGTCACTGGTACAGAAGGTACCAGTCGCTTCATTCGTGGAAAGGCGCTGAATGGCCGGGCACGGAACGTGCCCGATCATTCATTGCTTCTAATTGTACCTGTGTCCTTGCGACACAGGTACAATTATAGTGCAGGAGGAGGGGGCACTGGCGCCCCCCTCTAAGCTGCGCCCGGGGCACATGCCCCGCCTGCCCCCCCTAGCTACGCCCCTGCATAACTTGTGTACAGCTCAGGGCCTAAGATCGTATTAATCCACCACTGGCATCGAGCCAGCCCAGGCAGACCACAACAATACAGAAGGTAGAGCAAAGAAACCAGCCCAGGCTGGCGCTTCAAAACAGCGCTAAGCGCGATCCGTCCTGGACTGACCTGAATGTAATTGCAGAGAGTGATGCCGCTAATGAGACTGGCTGCCGAGGAAAGATATGGGGCTGTGCAGTGCAGAATGTACTATTTGCACTGCACTGATTGGTAGTAAGAAGAATTTTTTAAATCTTTTCTATACTTCAAACAGCACTTTACAAATAAACATCAAATGTTTTTCTATTTAAAAAATGTATATATTGCGTGTTTGATGTGTAAAGCTAGTAATGAGAAAACTCTGCTAGATTTTTTTTTTGGGGGGCGCCTTTTTATAGTTCGCCTCAGGCAGCAGAGGGGCTAGGCTCACCCCCTGGGGACTGCCCATTAAAGTGAATACAGCTCCTAACCACTTAACCCCTCCTCTGTCTTCTGCTCTATGGGCAAGAATGTTTTCCTTCAGCTCCTTCATAAGGTCTGTCTTTACCTTAATGTATTCTTGTTGACTAAATACTATTAAAGGGTACCTGTCATCTGCCCAAAAAACTGAAGCTAACATCGCCATTAGATTGTCCGCACTCCACAAATTCTGGAGCGTTTTTTTTCACCTATTGGTGAAACCTCCTTGTAGAATGAGAGGTAGCAAAGCTAGGACAGGGATTGTACAATGATAGTAAAGATGCATACGTATGAGATGGAAAGGCTGTCTTTATAGTAGAAACAATGAATTATAACAGTTGTTACTACCCGGGTATTGCCAGTGATCAGAAAGGACAAGGCTGAGACAACATCATATATTTTCAAAAAGGAAGAGGAAATTGTGATAATATTTAGGTGAAATAGCTGTTCCAATATAATCAGTAAGTGAGCATGGTGGGTTCTTTGTAGCCTTGTTAAATATGTACAATTATTCTTCATCAGACCTTCATTTATTGTATCATGGTAATATACGTAGTTATACATAAATAGGGAGGGAAAGGTAATGATGCCACTGCAGTATTAGGCATAATCTCTGTTTCCAGGTAAACTTGTCTGTCTAATTTCTGTTGACCCAGTGGTTCCTTTGGGTCCAATTCTTGGTGACCTTATTTTTAGGATCTAGACTTTTGGTGACATGCAGTTTGCACCTGTGCATTCTCTGTTGATCTAGCAGTAATATCTTGTTTCTAATATTGAGATAGTTTACTGTTCTGTCCCACTTTACCCTCCTGGCAGATGTTCATTTCCCATTTTCTTCCGACTCCTTCAGTTGGAAAGTAGCCAGTCCCTGTTGATTTATGTGGAAAATGTCAGGTCCTTGGGTAGCTCATCGATTTATTCACTGATCCTCAGTATACCAGTGGTAACTGCTATCAATCTATTGCCTTATAACAGGATTGCTCCTTCCTCCACACTCTAAAATAAATCCGGCCAGCCTATTAACAGTCCTTTAGCTTTTCTGCACCAATCTGTGTGCAGTCATTGCTGCCTAAATCAAATGAATTGCCTCCATCAAACCATGTAATACGGGGTCACGCCAAGCCTTCCATAGCTGCTGTTTCTAGTGGCTCTACATGCTGACTATTAGGGCATATGGGCAAGGGTTGTCCAATTGGAAAAACTCAATTTATCTGGCATTTACATTAAAGTGGTCGTCACAATGCTCCCCTATGACAGACCGGGACGGGACAAGCTCTATTGATGCACAAGGCGGTGGTGTCAGGATGCACTCCGCTACCTCAACCCACAGTTTAGCATAATATAGGTCATATTTACACTCCTTTTACCACCAATCCCTGGCATTTGGCTTATAAAGAGAAATACTGATTGGTAACAATTGTAAATGCATAGCAATTGCTATTATTTAAAAAAAAAAAATGCATAAATTGCACCCCCTCAATGGCGTCCTAGGCAGTCGCCGATTCCGCCTACATCTCGTCCCGCCATTATGACAGGAGAAGTTGGAGAAGCAAATGCATCCTGTGCATATATCCCCATTACCTATGCTTGCACTTGGTTCTGGTACAATGTACTAACATAAAGTGCGTCCAAGCTTCCTTCTATTTTAACTAGGTAGTCCCGCATTAAAATTATGCACATTCAGCAACTTCATTTCATAGCTTTTATGTCAAGGAGGAGTTATGTTCTAACCCAAAAACTGTTTCTACATTCTATGTCTGCACTTTGCATGAGAATTCCAATGAAATAAGGATATGGATAAAAAAAGATATTTATATTAAGAAACTGAAATGTGCATATTCGGCAAAATACGGTGTCTATTGAAATGGAGTTCTCAGGTGCAAGTCAGATGATTGTGGAAAAATGTTTATAAATACAACGTGAATATAAGTTAATCCTTCCAGAATGTAGTCATTTCATGTCACATACGTTTTTGTGTGTTTCCCTATTTAAGATATGTAAACTATATTATAATATATTTTCATTTTCAAATATCTTCTTATTGGTTTTAATACAGAAACAAAGCATCATAAGAAAAAAGAGGATTCAGTTTACATATCATCATGGTATCAGAGATAGAATCGTAGATGCAAAACATCTCCAATATGTAAACATTCTAAACATATCATAAAAAGAACAGACAACGAGAACTTAGGGTGTTAGGGCGGGATTCCACGGGTCGGTAACTCCACTGGGCGAAGTGTCTTCCTAGTCACATAAAGCAGTGGAAGTACCATAGTACTTTAACATAAAAGAGATTAGAATTTGAATTATGCCCTCCGAGGTCGATAAAGAAGTGGGAGTTGTTGAAGGACCAAAATAATCTTTAACTCCTCTGAAAACCCCTGAAAGTGATTCACGGATTCCAGACATAGCGGAATCTTCCACGGGAATGTGACTCCCAATGTGAAAGCTCCTCAAACCTGAAAATTTGGTCTCATTGGTTGAGAAAGACCCTCACTTGGTCGAAACGTCGCTATTTATGGTGAAATAAAGACACCTTTTTTTGATACCTTGATTACTGTGTGTGCTTCGGTCTTTCTACCTTTTTTTGTCTATTTTGGAGTTGGATTGGCTACGAATCGACACGGCCTGTACCAATTGAAACTTTCTCCTGTTTAGAAGACCCTTGTGAATGCTCTCTGGGACTGTCATGTGCTGCTGATCTCTCTCTTTGAAAATTGGGTCTACCCTGTTAACAAGTAACTCAAAGATTGACTGGTGGGAGATGGCAGAAGAAATAAAAGTATGAGAGCCGGATCCACCGGGGGATGTAGTGAACATATTTTAATAATCTGTTCAAAAGGGTTGTACATTCGGGTAGGTCCACCAAGTAGAATGTGCCGCTTACATCATTGCTTCTCCAATAGAGGGTAGACCAGTCACCTTTAAATTGGACATATTTATCAGGAGTTATCTGCCAACTCATCAGGATCTTGTATGCATTCTCTTGGAGGCGAACACACCTAGAGATACCTGAAGCTGGGTTGTCTCTTGTAGGGTTTATTACCTAATATTTTTTTTTAAAACATGGCAGATCTGTTGTGGGAAGACTGTCATTAAGGAGATTATATAGAGTTGCGATAAGTTACGCCACTGACCACAAAATTGCCACAGAAACGCCACAAACAAAAACGCAGTACTTTTTATACTTTACTGTACACTTTAATTTAAAGAGTATTTCCAGCCAGTACAAATTGATGGCCACTAATAGCTGATCGGTCAGGTCCGACTCCGCCGATCAGCTGTTTTGAAGGGGGTAAAGGGCTCGTACGTGCGCTGCTTCCCCTTCATTTCTACTTGATCACTGTAGCGACCATTCGCAGGTATTGCAGCCTTTTCTACCCTTCTCTTCAATGGAGGAAGAAGGCTGCCATACCTGTGAATCGCCGCTACAGCTATGTTGATTTACAGTGAGCAAGGGGAAGCAGCGCTCGTACGAGCGCTGCACCCCCTTCAAAACATCTGATCAGCGGAGGTCCCGGGAGTTGGACCCCGAACGATCAGCTATTAATGGGATAGGCCATCAATTCTTACTGACTCGAAAACCCCTTTAAAACCGAACCGCACAAAAACACGCATTAAAAGAAGCTGCAAAAAAAGCCACGGAGAACGAGCAAAAATGAAGCAAAACGCTGTCTGTGAATCCAGCCTAACTGAAAACAAATTTCTTTCATGAGCTAAATCTCCAAGTATTCTACAAGAATGATTCCTCTATTATAGTGACAAATCTGTATTATATGCAACTATTATACAGTATTAATAAACTAAAGGGATAGCCACAATATGACAAGACCATAGATGATGGATTATCGAACAGAAGAGATGGAATCTCTTCTTAAACATGAAGCAAATACACAGTAATGTCGGCACTTTGTATATTGAGTGTCATGTAAGTAAGTGTGAGTCTTTACTGTATATATTACATTTCTCTAGGAACCACATAAAAATCCGCCTGTACATTTTTTTCCCAGAGTTCTGATTATATTCCATTTTTTTCTCCCCATAAGAACCAGCAGAAATGCAGCACTAACAGATTTACATTGTAAATATGTGTGATCAGCCATCCGCATCACCCTGCTGGAGAACAGTAGCAGTAAGTGCCAACACAGATAATAACACAAGATTGCAGAACATTTTATCCAGCAATCATTTCCATTTATTGTAACATGAAAGGGAAAAAAATGGGAAGAAGCATGAAAAGACAAGAAGGTGATAATTAGCTATTTACTTGTAGTAGCCCATATTAACATATCATTGGCAGGCAAGCTGCTGGGAATGTCAGTGTCGGGGAAAATTAAGAAGCAAAGCTTTTCCGGACATTTACATATCCCGATAAACTAATATGGGAAAATGAGTTGGAGGTTGGTGGGAGATATTAACAACATCAAGAAGATGCTGCAGTATGGTTTTTTTTTAAAGCTAAGTACATTCTATATTGTTCCTACCACTGCCTCAGGGTGGTGCTGTTGATGCTGTTATTTATGATGTTTCCGGCTTCTGCCTGAAGGTGGTGCTATAGATCAGAGCTTCTCAAACTTGTTCTGTTCGAACCTCACCAGCCAATCGAGGGGGATACCAGGGCCTCACCAGCAAAAAAATACTACTGTGCAGCGCAAAACAAAAATACTAATGTGGAGCGGTCATATTACCCCCAGCAGCACCAACCATTAACCACCATGTAGCACACATAAGACCCGCTAGCAGCACCAAATATCACAGTACAGCACAAAATTCCTCCCCTAAAGCGCCAAACAAACACCACAGTGTAGTATCACGGGCAGCAGCATTGTCCCCTTTCCGTCACTGGCAGCAACATTGTCCCCCTTCTCACCCCTCCTCCACTGGCAGCAGCATTTGGCCTCACTTGTAATGGTCTATTTGCAAACTTCACATCTACACTTCTTCCCCAACCACAGTACAGGTTACAGATAAGTTAATGAATTTCAGTGGTTCAGATCTCTAATTGAGGAAATATTATCATTATTTCATATCAGAGGCAACGAATCACAGGGAAACCTCTTAATTCTACTTTTCCAAAGTCCCTAGGAACATGAGAGATATAAATGATGCATAAAATATGTTATCCATAAAATTTCCGAGCGTTTAGCAGGACCTGGATTTGTAATAAAAGCCTTTTCTGCCAATTGTTATCCTGAGCAATGAAGAATCACTGTTTTTCAGATTATAGGGTACAAGCCTGTAAGAGATGTTCCATTATCACAAAGGAAAAAGGGAATCACCAATACAGGGTACCAGAGGTGCCCAAGAAAGACACAAGCACCACTTTGTAACCAGCTAGATCGAAGAGTGAAGTCCTAAGATATTTCTAGATCTTCACCCTTGGCCCACTTAAGGGGCTATGGACTTAGCTGCAGGGATATTCTAATGCTGCAAGGCTCAAAATAGTGCCTGATAAAGTAACGCAGGTCCAGCTGACAATGCCAGGCGATGGAACCAGGGGACTATTGCATGAAACACAAACAGGAGACAAGGCCAAGGATCAGGATCAAGTTATCATGCCCAGGAATTGGAAAAAAAAGTATCTGGATTTAGAACTAAGTAAAGATTTAGGCCAATTAGCGCAGAGAAAATCTGTGGCCGCCAGAAGCCTGGTACCAGGTTCCAAACGGAGAACAACGTGACGCTACTCTATGGGTGGCTGGCATGTAAAGGGTAATTGTTTCATGGTTAGTTAATTCCCTTTTATGAATGTCAATGAGTCATTTAAAGGAGTATTATGGTTTCGGCAAATAAATTTGAATATGTTTTATGTATCGCTTTCTCATAGTTTTCAAGATCTCCGCTTGCACTTATTGAATAGAAACTCATTGTTTACTTCCAGAGAAGTCTGTATTGGTCATGTGATGCTCTCATTAGTGCACGGCTCATTACAGTTGCGGTTCAGTGTGTCGACCTGTTTCTTGTAACAAGCTGTGCACCTGTGACACTGTCCCATGACCAAGACAGATTCTTATCCTCTGAAAGAATAAAAAGAAGGCTCCCATTCCATGATTGCTTGCGAAAAATCTTGAAAATCTTGAGGAATTGATGAGCAAAGAGGGGGGGGGGTTATTAACCTTTCCACGCCAGTTTTCTGGCGTGGAAAGAGCATTTTTACTCTGCCCCTGCCGCTTTTATGGAAAGTGCGCATGGATTCACAAAATGAGATGGGGCCACTGCGACCTGACAAATTTATTATAATTTACACCAGAAAACTTTTGTAAACTATAGTAGAAATCGACACCAGCTCCTTGCTAGCGCCGAATTCACTCTGTGGGGCGTAGAAAGGAAGAGGACCATTCTGGGCCCCGTACCCTTGATCCGGCTGAGCCCCCACCCCCAAACCACCCATCGGACAATTACATTTAAGAAAAGTTAAATAAAGATGAATGCAAACTTTTCATTATACAGTAAATAAGCTTTATTTATATAACTGTAAAAGCCCTTATAGAGTTCTTTCTACTATACAAGGGGTCAACAAGCTATGGCCGCGGTGCCACAGTCAGAACGCAGGGCATGGTTTACTGTCACACTTCCCTCTCCCAGTGTCCAAAGCTGTTGTGTGCTTGGCAGCACTGATCACCAGGAGAGAGAGAGAGCGGCGCTTTGTTATGCGCTTTGCGGCGCTGATCACCAGGAGAGAGCAGTGCTTCATTGTGTTTGTCGCCGCTGAACACTTGGCAAGCACACAATGCAGCAATGCTCTCTCTCTCCTGGTGATTAGCGCCGCGAGGACGGAGTTCAGTAACCTCTCTGTCAAAGAAAAAGTTTGCAAAAGTTGTCAGTTCTCTCCCCCCTCAAGCTGGTATTCAGTAGCCGCGGTCTCTACTGTGTGCAGTTCACTCTAGCTGGTGTTCAGTAGCCGTGGACTCTCCTATGTGCACCCCACAAGAAGGTGTTCAGTAGCCCCGTATGCACCACAGATGGATCATCTTTGCAAAGAAAGTCAGGGACAAGTATTACATGGCATTGTAAGTTTAATTATCTGATTAAATGGTTTAAGGTCACATACGTAGTAACAGTTTGTCCACTATGACTTTCATGGTTACATAGCGAACTGAGTACTTTATCGTTGATTTTTATTTTTTCTTATCCGCACACCATACAAAAAAGGTTGCCTACCCCTGTACTATACTGTAGATCTTATACAGATGTAATGCAGCAGGGATTTAACCCATGAAAGCCTTAGGCCTCATGCACACAACCGTGTTCAGTCCGTGATATACGGACCGCATGTCGGCCACATTTCCCAGACAGAACACAGTTCAGGGACCCGGGCTCCTAGCACCATAGTTATGTATGACGCTAGGTGTTCCTGCCTCCCCGTGGGAGTACTGTCCCGTTTTGAAACATGTTTTCAGTACGGGACACTAGTCCCGCGGGGAGTCCGTGACTCACAGCATCATACATAACTATGGTGCTAGGAGCCCGGGTCCCTGAACTGTGTTTGGTCATTGAAATGCGGCCGACATGTGGTCCGTATATCATGGACCGAACGCGGTCGTATGCATGAGGACTTAGTGATTCAAATCATTCATGAGCAGGAGGTGTAAATGTGCGCCTTCCCAACAGGAAAATAGTTTTACTATTTTTATTGCAATCATTATTTTATTGAATGGATATATAAATATATTTGAATGGATGTCTATATGTAAATAAGATTGTAATTAGGACATTTTGCGCTGTATCAGATCATATTCATGTTTAGAATAGCAGCAGGTGAGCGATCAGTGAAACTTTCTTTTGCTCCAATTATAATAGTTTTCTTCTAGGTCTCTGAATCACCACGGCCAGCAGGGCTTCTCATCAAATACAATAAGCACTAGTGGGTGTTCTCCCTGTATAGTCACTTCGCTGGCCCAATTGATTTACACCTAGACGCTGTTTGAAGCAATGCTGATTTTTAATTTCCTGTTTAAATATGTACCTAGCAACGCAATAAGTGGAGTGGTTAATAAAACTGATTTATGATCTTCACAAAGTGACAAATATCTACTGCAGTACTGGCTCTGATTCAATTTTTGATAAATATTAAATTCCTAAATTAGCAAAATCTGGCATAAGGCAAGCAGGAACAATCTTGATCCTATTGTTTTTCTGTTAACCTATAATTCATAGTAAGGTTGAAAATGTTTAACCTATTATCATACATCATTAATACAGACTTGACAAAAACAACCCCCTGTATTGTAGTTGCCAAATTTCCTATAGTTAGGGGAAAACTTATTTACTGACTTCAATCCCAGTGACCTATCATCTCTTATGACATGTCTGTTTTAGTAAATACTTAGATGAAGCATCTTTTCTTAGAACTCTGTATTGTGCTGTTGCTCTGTTAGGGCACGGTCAGACGTGGCAGAGTTTTTCCGCTGCAAACGTTGGTGCAGATTTGGGGCAATTACGCAACGAATCTGCACCAACATTTGCATATTTGACAGGTAATTCAGACGTTGCAGAAAAGACAGCGGACTTGCCACAGATTTCAGTTTTTGCATTGCAAAGGCTGAAATCCGCAGTGAAATTCCACTTCTTCTCCACAACAGACAGTGCATGCTGCGGAGGGAAAATACCGCACCACAGCCTATGGTCCGCAGCGGAGTTTTACGCAACGTCTGAACTAACTTGTCTAAAAATGTATTGAAACAACTGTAAAAAATGGCCGCTGGAGAATTCCACTGCAATTCCGCCATGTCTAGCCGTGCCCTTATTCTTCATGGAAATGTATGAATAAATTGACAACTGGGTGTTACCATTCCCCTTGTCAATAGGGTGTGTCCCTACACAGTGTGACACAGTCATCATTGTTTGGACAATGCCAGACTGTGTAGGGACGGTCCCCATTGACAAGAGGAATGGTAGCAACCAGTTGTCAATTTATTCCTAGGGCACATTCTGACGTGGCGGAATTGCTCTTGAATTCCGCTGCGGACAGTCCGCAGTGGAATACTGCAGCAGCCGTTTTTTACATTTGTTTCTATACATTTCTAGGAAACGTATTTTCCGCAACGTCTGAACTAACTGTGCGGAATTTAGGCTGCGGTGCAGAATTTTCCCTCCGCAGCATGCTCATTATGTTGCGGAGAAGAAGCGGAATTTCACTGCGAATTTCAGCATTTGCAATGCAAAGGCTGAAATCTGTAGCAAGTCCACTGTGATATCCACAACGTCTGAATTACCTGTCAAATATGAAAATGTTGCTGCAAATTCACAAAGAATCTGCAGCAACATTTTCAGCTGAAAACTTCTGCCACCTCTGAATGTGCCCATACATTTCCAGGAGGAATAACAGAACAACAGCACAATACAGAGTTCTAAGAATAACTGTTCCAGAATTGTTATCTGCTGGGGATGCAAGCATTTTTTTAAATATACATGTCAGGTTTGTCGATAGAACTTCATGAACCTTTTAAGGACTCCGCCTATTTTGGACCAAAGGACGCGGCAATTTGTCTTTTTCATCGTTCCATACCAAGAGCCACAACTGTTTTATTTTCCATTGGCGTAGCTGTATGAGAGCTTTGTTTTTGAGGGACAAAATAAATTTTTTAATGCAACAATTTTAGTATTCATATAATGAGTTGTATAACTTTTATTAACTATTTTTGGTGGAGGTAGGAAAAAAAATTAAATTATCATTATTTTTGGGGTTTTGTTTTTACGGAGTTCGACATGTTTGTTAAATAACATTAGAGCATAATACGTATTATAACATAACTGTTCTGTGGGTCACTATGGCGATACCAAATTGATATAGTTATTTTTTCATGTTCTTCTTTTTCCCAATAAAAGCACTTTAAAAATAAACAGTTGTACTTTTTTTTATATTTTACCAAACCTTTACACTGTTTTGTTTTTTTTTGTCTCACTATGGAACTAGAAATTCTGACCTTCTGATCGCTTATATAATACAATGCAATACTTCTATATTGCATTGTATTGTATGTGTCATTGTAAACCTGAGAGGCTTCCGTGTATGGCGGACCTCGGTCAATTGTTAGGCATGTGGCTGCCATGGTAACCAATTTGAACCCCGCGATCGCATTTGTGGGGCACCAATGGGGTGTTTTAATTCCCCACCATTTTCGAGATATTTGTTTGCTGTCATTGAATGTGAACACTCTTTATCCACTTCTCGGCTGAGAGCAGGACTAGGTATGTACCAGTTTGCTGCCTCTGAATGTAAACAAGAGTTTTCTCATTCACTGACAGCAAACTAATATCTTGAAAATGATGAAGATTAGAAAACTGGAGAACTTCTCATTTGAACAGTGATTAAGCTTTATGTTCACAAAATAGGTAAACCTCTTTAGGGGGAGTTCACACAACAGTTTTTTATCAGGCCCAAAAATCTGCCACAAAATTCCTTCAGTGTTTTTTTACGCTTTTTTACTAATTTTTCTGGGTGTTTTTTTTTGGCTAAGTTTTTTTTTTAACCGTTGAATCTAATGCAAAAACCGTGGGCACAAAAATGCTCAAAACGAGCCCCACAGGTTTTTTTCTACCTCGTATTGATTTCAATGGGAGGTCAGAGGCGGAAACCACGCCAAGCAGCCAAAAGTCACCCAGGAGAAAAAAGCCTCTGCCTCCCATTGAAATCAATGTTGGACGGTTTGGGGGATTTCTTAGCGCATCAGAATTAGCGCTAATAAACAATGTGTGAACTACCCCTTAAAAAGGACCTGTCAGCTCTCCTGACATGACAGTGTCAGCGTGTGTAGAGGCATCCCCATTGACAAGAGGAATGATAATTCCAAGTTGTTAGTTTAATTTATTCACGCAATTCCAGGGGGAATAATAGAGGAAAGCCACAACTTAGCGTTCTATGAAAAGGTGCTCCAGCATTGTTATTTCATAGGGAATGCAAGTATTTCCTAAAACAGATGTATTGGTAGTGCTGACTGGTCCTCTTTAAGAATACATTTCCTTTCTTATTACTTGTTACTTGACCACCAGTTTTACTTGAAATCAAGACTTTATAAGAACTACAATGCTCCCATAGAAATTGCACCATTTCATATGCTTTATTGAAATATATTGCTTAGAGCAAAAAGAAGGGGTTCCCACTCAGAATTCGGCTCTTTACAATTGAGGACCGCATAAACCCTCATTATAGGCAATTTTCATGGGCACCCCTAGCACCCTTCTGACATGGAAAACTACGATCAGAACTTGGGTTGTCTAAAATTGACAACCCCTTTTATAGTAAAAGTTACTCTGAGGTTTCCCATTAATGAATCCTTCTCCGCCATAAACGTTTCTATATCTACAGTTGCATCAACAAATAAAGTTTATTATTATTGGAAAATAGAAATGATGTTTACTTAGGGTAACAAGGATAATGTCAATGCAGTTACTCTACTATACGATTTACAAAGTTTAACATCATAGAATTACAGACCAAATATTGTATAAATTGTACAACTAGCTTCATATTTGCATATACAGAATAATGCTTAATATAGAAGAGGTGGCAGTAAAGGGAGTCGGGTTATGTTATTATACTTTAATTTTATTCCTATGTGAGAAAGTGGCTTGATATGTAAAATCCAGGCCAGTTTCAGGGCATTTTCTTTGATCCCCCCTATAAGAGTTTCTAAGCTTATTGCAATCACTACACTTATATGAGTGGCTTACAGTAATCCTCTCTACCATATCCATGGCAGCTTCTTTGCGCACGTCTTCACTCTGTCCTTTCCAACCTATTTGCTTTTCTCCCAGTGCCTTAGATCTAAGCGCATTCTGCAGAGCTCCCTGATCACTTGTCATGCATTACAGAATCTTCATACAATTACACCACAAGGGTCACATTGTGCTCCTCTGCCATCATGTATCCCTGGCACTGTGGTATTACTTCTTCTTGTCTATGTGGATGCTTCAGAGATGTAACCACTATGTCAATCCCATAAAGCTGCTATCCAGATATTCTAAAGTACATTAGCACTTCAATCTACTTGGGGATCTTTTAAATTTTTATCACATTTTGGAAGCCACATGAAAGCTGTTCACAGAAGATGCCTTCAGCGGTGCCCCATTTACACTGGCCATACAAATTCTTCCCACTTGTATTGTAAATATTCTGCTTTAATAAAAGTTATTACTATATTCTGTTACTATTGCATTTTTAAAGGGGTAAAAAATAGGATAGGCCATCAATGTTTATGTGGTGGTGGGGGTCTGACCCACTTTAATGGGGCTGAGCTGAAGTACCCGGTACAGCCTCATGTATGGACGAGCCACTGAATGGGCTGTGCCACTCACTGGAACGCTACAGCCACTTTATTATGCCGATCAGTGGAGCTCACAAGGGTTGGTTCACCATGGCGTACAGTGGCTTACGTTGAAGAGCGGAGGCCATGTCTATGTACAGTGAAATAGATGGAAGAGAGGAGGTGCCGAGTTCCAAATTGGACAATCCCTTTCATATTAATATAATAGCGCGGTCTAATCGCTTTTGTGTGTGGGGCACATCTCAGACATTATTTCAAAGGCGAGGGTACTTTATATTTAGTACCAAGGGGGAACCATGTCCCGGTAAGAATTCTGCCTATGTTTTAAAGTTGTTGATAATTTTATTTTCTAAATTAAACTAATCAACTATAAACATAAAGCCTGGTGGGTCAAAAGTCTTAAAACACTAGCTGTCTTACTTACCAATTTGTCCTCATTTGGTAAAGGTGTTGTCCAGGTAGGTAGGATACAATATATTTCCAAACAGGGGCGTAACTATAGGGGATGCCAAGGTTGCAATTGTTTTGGGCCTTGGAGCCTAAGGGCATGACCACACATGGCGGAATTCCTCCGCAACTGTCCGCATCAATGCCGCACCTAATCCGGGTTGCGGATTACGGCTGCGGATCTGCACAAAATGTGCAGAAAATTGATGCGGACTAGCTGCTGCGGACTGCGGGAAAAGTGCTTCCCTTCTCCCTATCAGTGCAGGATAGAGAGAAGGGACAGCACTTTCCCTAGTGAAAGTAAAAGAAATTCATACTTACCGCCCGTTGTCTTGATGACGCGTCCCTCCTTCGGCATCCAGCCCGACCTCCCTGGATGACGCGCCAGTCCATGTGACCGCTGCAGCCTGTGCTTGGCCTGTGATTGGCTGCAGCCGTCACTTACACTGAAACGTCATCCTGGGAGGCCGGACTGGAGACAGAAACAGGGAGTTCTCGGTAAGTATGAACTTATATGTTTTTTTACAGATACATGTATATTGGGATCGGTAGTCACTGTCCCGGGTGCAGAAACAGTTACTGCCGATCGCTTAACTCTTTCAGCACCCTGGACAGTGACTATTTACAGACGTCTCCTAGCAACGCTCCCGTCATTACGGGAGCCCCATTGACTTCCTCAGTCTGGCTGTAGACCTAGAAATACATAGGTCCAGCCAGAATGAAGAAATGTCATGTTAAAAAACCAATACGCTCCGCACCACACATAACATGTGCATGACAGCTGCGGACTTCATTGCGGAACTTAGAATCTCCATTGAAGTCAATGGAGAAATTCCGCCATGAGTCCGCAACCAGTCCGCCACTGCTCCGCAACAGACAGAGCATGCTGCGGACACCACATTCCGCTCCGCAGCCTATGCTCCGCAGCGGAATTGTACGCATCGTGTAAACGAACACTGCTAAATTAAAGTGAAAGTCAATGGAGAAACGGCTCCGCTGCGGATTAACGCTGCGGAGTGTCCGCAGCGGAATTTAAGTGAAAATCCGCCATGTGTGAACCCGCCCTAAAGAGGCCCAAAAAGTCAATTTGCCTCAAATGAGACCATTACTAAAAATGACACATGATATTTGGGAGACTTTGTTTTCATTGGGTCCCCAGGGGTTCAAATTATGCCTCTGTTTCCAATAAGATGAGCATTTTAATTTTAACCCTTGTAATAAGATCATAACCATAGATGAGCAGATCATTGCTCCCACCACCCTTGTGGTCTGAGAGGCAGAAGGATTTTGCTGTCTATGGCCAACTATAGTTGTTTTTTACATCTCAATCTTTTCATAGATATATTTGGAGCAATATTTTATACAGCAACGTTTTATGCATGATTTCCAAACAACAGATTTATACAGAAAGCAATGTTAATTGAGCAGATGATTATCTCCTTCAATTACATATAGTCAGCTATATTAAATACCATGCATTTACCATTGGCAGATCTGACAAAAAGATTTCATCCTAGCTGGTGTTTCTGTAATAATTTCTTTTTGTCTATATTGGTAGATCAGCAT
Source organism: Rhinoderma darwinii (assembly GCF_050947455.1). Classification (NCBI taxonomy): domain Eukaryota; kingdom Metazoa; phylum Chordata; class Amphibia; order Anura; family Rhinodermatidae; genus Rhinoderma; species Rhinoderma darwinii. The sequence continues at coordinate 99,166,312 of NC_134688.1, forward strand.
AAGTGTCATTCATCCTGAGAATAGGAGAGGCAGATTTACATAGAAGGACAGCTAGATTGAAAACAAAGCTCCAGGGTAAAATAGAATAAACGTTGCTTATCCGTTAATGCTTCAGTACAGCAGTGTTCACCCTTATTCTTGCTGGCATCCAATTGTCCAATGTCATTTCTGCAGAGAGAAAAAGAGGCAATATCTGGGAACATGTCCAATCAGAGACCCCAAAAATAGTTTGTGTAGCCCCTTTAGGTCACAAGTTACCATTTATGAACAATTTCTCAGCTGTATAGTGTATTACATCAGTAAACAGCATCACTAGGATATAGCAGAAGAAAAAGGATAAGCAAGCACAATATAAAAAAGGACAACAATTAATCATAAAAACATACAAAATAACATACAACAAATAGGGAACTGATATTCCATGGTCCTTCTTTAAGCCATTTCTCATCTGAAAGCGATGGTTTGTCCGTCCTAGCACGGGGCAATTACCTTGGGTTGACCTGTGCTGCAGTTTGTTACTTTAAGGCTTTGTTCGTCATCTGCGTCACGGTTCCGTTCTGACGTTCCGTTCTTCCTGTCAGAACGGAACGCTGACTGAGATTTCAATGGTGACGGATCCGATGCAAATGGTTTCCGTCTGTCACAGTTGTGTAAGGGTTCCTTTTGTTTTGACTGAATCAATACTGTAGTCGACTGCGCTATTCATTCCGTCAAAACAACGGGACCATTGCACAACGGAGACAAACGGAAACCATTTGCATCGGATCCTTCACCATTGAAATCAATGGTGATGCAAAGGGAAACCTATGGTTTCTGTTTGTCTCAGTCAGAGTTCTGCTCTGACGGGAAGCTCCGACGGAACGTTAGAACGGAGCCCTGACGCAGATGTGAATGAAGCTTTAGAGTATGTTCACACGGCCTATTTTCAGCCGTTTTTCGGGCCGTAAACGCTCGAAAAATGGCCCAAAAATCTGAAGCAGAACGCCTCCAAACATCTGCCCATTGATTTCAATGGGAAAAACAGCGTTCTGTTCCAAACGGGCCGTTTTTTTACGCGGCTGTTTTGAAAAATGGCCACGTAAAAAAACAGCCATGAGAAAGAAGTGCATGCCACTTCTTGGGACGTTTTTGGAGCCGTTTTTCATTGACTCTATAGAAAACAGCTCCAAAAACGGCCATAAAAAACGCTGTGAAAATTGTGAGTGGCTTAAACCTGCACTAAGCATAATGCCATGTATCAGTTTTGCCTGGGGTGTTTCTTTTAATGGCTTTGCTTCCTGAAGGATAAATCCACGTGGTGCGGTATGTCCTTTATCTTTGCAGTTCTTAAAGGGGTATTATGGTTTTAGCTAATTATTGCTATTATTACAGTTATTCATTGTATAATAAAAAGTTATGGAATTTTCCTGTATCCATTTCTTGCCATTTTCAAGATCTCTGCTTGCAGTTATTTAGTAGGAAACATAATTGTTTACTCACAAGTAGATAAAAAATCTGTCCTGGTATGTGATGGACACACAGGTACATGGATCATTATAATTACAGTACCGTTATAAGATTTGCGTCTTGTAAGGAGCTGAACATGACCAGACCAGATAAAGGAAACTATGGAGGTTCCTATTGAATAACTGCAAGCAGAAACCTTAAAAGCAACTTGGAATTGATACAGAAAGTATCTTGGAAGATTGTATAAGGGCCTTTTACACGGGCTCATTATCGACAAAACGAGCGTTCACAGAACTCTCGTTCCCGATAATTTCCCTGTGTAAACTGGGCAACGATCAGCCGATGACCGAGCAAACGCCTGTTCATGCGCTGACTGTATCGTTTTAAATGCCTTAAATATTATCATTGTCGGCAGTACATATCCCTATGTATACAGGGAGCCGTGCTGCCGACATGATAGAAATGTATGGGGACGAGCGATCAGAGTAACGAGCGCTCGTCCCCATACTAGCTCCTTGTAAAAGGAGCAAACGCGAGTCGATCAACGAGCTGTCTCGTTGATCAGCGCTCGTTTACGTGTTTTAGTACCCTATCTTTTCATTATACAAAGAATAACATTTATTTGCACAAACCGTAATACCCTATTAAGGTGTGGTATACTTGATGGGTGGCGTCAAAGTAATTTATTTATCAAGTGAATCTTCCGATAATAGTGACATGCTATTGATAGTATATTGGTTAAGTCAATAGAAATCTTCTTTAGAATAAAAAAAATAACTGTTAATTGAAGTCTATTATCGTCTAGGGAAATTTTTTCGGCACGTTAAGGGGCATTTACGCCTTTTTTACTGAGATAAAATAATTATTTATTAAACGCCAATAAATGTTAATTTTTTTGTTATAAGTTTAGTATACTTCAACGTACTTAGAGATGATTCATTAGCTTTTCTTTGGCAACGCTTACAATACAATGCAGATTCTTTAAGTGGCTGTCAGGACGGTTAACATTTTAATTACCTACTCAAATTAGTGTGGGTTGGGTAAATGTAGGTTTTTTTGTATAATATCTTATAGTGTGCTTATGCTTTAATTGCAATGTGTAGTGTATCCTGTCCATACTTGATAGAGCAGCAGTTTGTGCTCAAGAGCTCCTCTTCCTACTGTTAGATGAGACAGGAAGTAGCAACTATTGTCAGTCTATGGAGGTCGATCTTTGATCACATGGCCACTAAACTGTAATACAAATATGTGGAGACATTTAACTGCTCTCTGCTTCTTATTGTCTTCATACCTGTAAATCTTGTCTATGTCTCTTTCTTAGGGCTCATTCAGATGCGTGTATGTCGTTTGTGTGACGGCCGTTAAAACAATGGCCGTCACACGGACACATGTATTTCAATGGGGCCGTTCACATGACTATTGTTTCAACGGATCATGTAAGGGTCCGTGAAAAAATAGGACATGTCCTATTTTCTTGCGTTTCATGCATCCGTCCATAGACTCTAGTATATGGAGGATCCAGAATAACGCGTCCCGCACGGGTGCAGCTCGGACGTGAAAACTGCAGTTTTTCACGTCTGAGGTTGTCCACTGTCATGTCCGTGGCTGCGGGCCGTCAGGTTCACTCTCCTCCTGACGGCCGCAGCCATAGGTCTGCGAGTGCTGGCCCCAGTCTCCTCCTTAAAGGGGCAGCGCGCGCACCGAACTTTAATGTTTATCAGCCCATGACTGCCCTGGACTATAAGAGGGGCCCAGCCCCTTGCTTCGATGCCTGAGCATTGTTTGTCATATCCTAGTTTGTCTATGCAAATGGTCTCCCAGTGTTTTCCAGTTCCCAGTGTTTCCTGTATCCTGTATCCCGTGCTATCCTGGTCAAGTGCCATGCTGTGCTGTAGTCATGCTGTGCTGTATTCCACGCCTGTCCTGCTACTCCATGTCTGATGTCTACCCACTGCCTAGTCCCAGCCAAGCCTGCCTTGCTACTGTCCGAGCTGCCACAGGTACCCTATACGAACTATAGACTGTGACCTGCGCCCTGTTGGTCAGCTGCCATTCCGCCAAGGCGGTACGGCCTAGTGGATCCACGAACCCTACGTGACACCCACGCTCATGTGAATGTAGCCTTAGTCACCCCTACCCGCCTCCTGTGACTATTTAGATTAGTACACAATGGGTAAGCACTCCTCCAGTGAGAAGAGAACATCCACAAGACCGCCCACAAGCACCCTGGGCATTAGCAATGCAAATTAAATTTTTTTGGTATTCATCCATTCATTTCATCAGAGGTCACAATAGGTGCGAAAGGTTCTAGAAATCAATAGAATGTGCAGATTTCATTTCTTTTAAAACAGAAATGTAAGTAAATAAGTTTAATTGGGTGTTTGTCATTTAGATGAAAGGTTAATTCTTCAGGTTAATATATACAATTTTCTATACAGATTATTTTAAGCTTAAACCCAATAAGCCAAAGGCAAGTTCGCCACTAACATTTCCGTTAATGTATGATTTTTCTGGAAGGAAGCGGAGCTTTTACAGCTCAAGTGACCTACAATCCTGTGGCAGTATCCAGCAGTGATGCGACTGAAATGACTGTGAAATTGCTTTGCAATCGTTGATTTGTAGAAAGAAACTAAAGCAGATTTTTAGTTTACCTGATTGGAAATAAAACTAATGTTAATGTTAACTGGTCTTAATTCTAAAGCCAATGACATTTCAGTTTTTTAAAGTTATGCGGAGGAATTCATTGTTTGTATTATGTCAAATAGACATTGTCTGGCTGTCTCATATCCTTTGCTGTTTACAATTCCCTAATGTAAATGGGCTGAAGATTTGGTTTCCTGCACAGCTTCAGCGTTACTAATGTAATGCATAATTAATTAAACATATTAACAGTCGTTTAAGATATTATCCCTATGGGAAAGAACATATAGTGATTAAGAAAAATAAAGGTTTCATGAATTACCAAAAATATTAGGATTTTTGTTCTTTTCTTATGTTTTGATGCATTATTAGAAATTATGCAGGAAAGTTGGGTAAACCAAGAGACAATGGGGTAGATTTACTAAGCCAAATTTACTGTCAAATTGCCACAGAAATGTAGCACACTATCGTGTGCCAGATTTGCTATGTATTTTAAACACATTTTGCGCCTCACTAGACAATTTTGAAAAGTGTCTAAAAAAGTAGAAAACCAGGAGGTGGTATAGAGATGAGAATAATGTCTAATATGTCTAGCAAGAAGCAGCAAATCTATCACACGTCGTGTGCAACTAAGATAAAATTGGAGCATCTTCTGCCTACCTGGTCTAGATTTCGACAGGAATAGTAAATCTGCCCCATTGTCTCAGAGAACACATAACACGTATGTTACCTATGGCTTTGATTCCTTTGTTTTAGTCAATGTGGTAATTCTGAATAGTCTAAAGGGTCGGCTGTATCTACAGAGGGATTGCTAATTTGTTATGACATACCTTAGGCATAGTGCCAAATATTGCAAAGTACCAAGTCAAAAATTCAGCAATAGTGAGGACATGATTCAATGTACGGAGAGTCTGCTGGTACTGACTTAGAGCTCGGTCAGCTGTAAAATAGTTCCCCCTAAGCCTTTTCAGTCCTTTCAGTCTAAACTGGGGAAGCAGTGTGCAGCATTAACCCACTTAAAACACAAAAGATGCAGGATTCCCAACACTGTTCAGCAAAAATGAGGACTACTTACGTAAGTCTCAATGTCATCGCCATGAAAACTGGATTAACCGAGTGCTCATGGTAAACTACTCGACAATGGTTATTTTATGTAGCCCACGTGTGTATTTCCTACAGCTGGCTGCAGTCAGACGGGTACAATCTTTCGGGAACCTAAACATTTTTACCAGCTATAACCGGAACATTCATATTTATAGGATGGTTGTTTTTTTTTATGTGGTTGAGCAAACGATGATAGCATATGTAATGACCATTTATTCTGGATATTGTTATTGTAGGCTTTTGGGTAATGCTTTAAGAACCATCATTGGATCTAAATAATATCTCTGCATTTCAGTGAATAGATACATTTGATGCTGCCCAAAAATTTTTTTATTCTTTATGCAACATGATGATAATTAATTCTATATCAAATATGCCAATGAAAAAACATTCATTCGTGCTATCGGAACAATTCCTCTCTTAAGAAACTTCACATAAAAAGTTGTGTAACCTGTGAAAATGTAGTATATGTTTATACATGGCAGTTTAGTTGCAGAATATTCCATACGTCTGAATGGGGTTTGTACAAATCCATGTACATGCTGAAGAAACAATCCCATCAGATGTATGGAATGGGTTTTCAGTCACAGAAATTTCCGTAATATATCTGTCATGTTTGAACATGCTCTTAAAGGAATTATTCCATTAGGACAGTCCTTTTTTGTTTGGGAGCTCCGATAACGCTGTGCTGATCACTGGAGGTCATGTTCCTGGAACCCCTGGTGATCAGCCTTTGTTACTGCAGAAACTGCTCATTGCAAGATCTGCTCTTTGTAGCGCTCTCCACTTTGGCTAATAGAGAACAACCTAGAGTGGATGTCCCTTCTATATGAAATCCATTTTCTCCAGTAGGGCATATAGACATGTATTTTCCTGATCGGACAAGCTCTTTACCTTGTGTTATCCTAAAGCTAGAATCTGAAATACTCATATTCCAAAGGAATTTATTGAGTTGCACAACGTGTAACGTAATGCATCTGTGTCAGGTTACCATCACGTGTCAGACCCAAATTTGCCATGTAACACTTATACCATTGAAGTTCCTGTAAATTAAAATTGGTAGGGCCAAGACAAATCTGTTAGATCTTTCTATTAGAAAGTTGTTCAACTTAAATCACACAACGGCACATACAGTGGAGGAAATAAGTATTTGATCCCTTGCTGATTTTGTAAGTTTGCCCACTGTCAAAGACATGAACAGTCTAGAATTTTTAGGCTAGCTTAATTTTACCAGTGAGAGATAGATTATATAAAAAAAAAAAAAGAAAATCACATTGTCAAAATTATATATATTTATTTGCATTGTGCACAGAGAAATAAGTATTTGATCCCTTTGGCAAACAAGACTTAATACTTGGTGGCAAAACCCTTGTTGGCAAGCACAGCAGTCAGATGTTTTGTGTAGTTGATGATGAGGTTTGCACACATGTTAGATGGAATTTTGGCCCACTCCTCTTTGCAGATCATCTGTAAATCATTAAGATTTTGAGGCTGTCGCTTGGCAACTCGGATCTTCAGCTCCCTCCATAAGTTTTCGATGGGATTAAGGTCTGGAGACTGGCTAGGCCACTCCATGACCTTAATGTGCTTCTTTTGAGCCACTCCTTTGTTGCCTTGGCTGTATGTTTCGGGTCATTGTCGTGCTGGAAGACCCAGCCACGAGCCATTTTTAATGTCCTGGTGGAGGGAAGGAGGTTGTCACTCAGGATTTGACGGTACATGGCTCCATCCATTCTCCCATTGATGCGGTGAAGTAGTCCTGTGCCCTTAGCAGAGAAACACCCCCAAAACATAATGTTTCCACCTCCATGCTTGACAGTGGGGACGGTGTTCTTTGGGTCATAGGCAGCATTTCTCTTCCTCCAAAAACGGCGAGTTGAGTTAATGCCAAAGAGCTCAATTTTAGTCTCATCTGACAACAGCACCTTCTCCCAATCACTCTCAGAATCATCCAGATGTTCATTTGCAAACTTCAGACGGGCCTTTACATGTGCCTTCTTGAGCAGGGAGACCTTGCGGGCACTGCAGGATTTTAATCCATTACGGCGTAATGTGTTACCAATGGTTTTCTTGGTGACTGTGGTCCCAGCTGCCTTGAGATCATTAACAAGTTCCCCCCGTGTAGTTTTCGGCTGAGCTCTCACCTTCCTCAGGATCAAAGATACCCCACGAGGTGAGATTTTGCATGGAGCCCCAGATCGATGTCGATTGACAGTTATTTTGTATGTCTTCCATTTTCTTACTATTGCACCAACAGTTGTCTCCTTGTCACCCAGCATCTTACTTATGGTTTTGTAGCCCATTCCAGCCTTGTGCAGGTCTATGATCTTGTCCCTGACATCCTTAGAAAGCTCTTTGGTCTTGCCCATGTTGTAGAGGTTAGAGTCAGGCTGATTAATGGAGTCTGTGGACAGGAGTCTTTTATACAGGTGACCATTTAAGACAGCTGTCTTTACTGCAGGCACCAAGTTGATTTGGAGCGTGTAACTGGTCTGGAGGAGGCTGAACTCTTAATGGTTGGTAGGGGATCAAATACTTATTTCTCTGTGCACCATGCAAATAAATATATATAATTTTGACTAAGTGATTTTCTTTTTTTTTTTTTATATAATCTATCTCTCACTAGTAAAATTAACCTAGCCTAAAAATTCTAGACTGTTCATGTCTTTGACAGTGGGCAAACTTACAAAATCAGCAAGGGATCAAATACTTATTTCCTTCACTGTACATGACACATCATGGATGGTTATTCTGTGCACTTATTTTGCTATAGAATTATTAAATTCTTTACCTCCCTCTACACCAAGGTTCTTTGAGGTAGGAATGAGAGTAGGGGTTCCCTGGGAGAGGTTAAAAGTTCAAGGGTTCCCCTGGTTATAAGGTTGTGAAACATTGTTCTATACCACACATGCTCAACGCGTGGCCCACAATGCTGTCCCCTTTTTTTGTATAAACATGGCAGCGATCAGCTGATGAATGAGCAAACGTTGGTTCGTTGGCTGAACAGATCTTTTGTGCAGCCTTGCAAATTGTTAGCAACACATCTCCCTGTGTTAACAGGGAATGTGCTGATGACACTATGAAAACTGTATGGGGACAAATGATCGTATTAACAATCGTTTGTCCCCATATATCCATGATCATTGATCCATGTAAATAGAGCAAACGTGTGCCGATCCTCATTATCGTCGATCGGCGCTCGTTACTGTGCAGGGATTCGCTTGGGTAAAACCATCCTCAATGCTAATACAGAGAATAGAGTTGTAGTCGTGGTAAAGTTTAGATAAATAAAGCAAATTTTATTGAGCACTAAATATGCTTGAAATTTGTGGTATACTACAAACTAAAATAAGTTGTACACCGCTGACCCGCACAATCTAGAAGTTTTAATGTACTGTAGATATCTAGTTAATAGTTAATGGACAGATCTCCCATAAAAAAAATTAAAACATTTGACTGGTCCTATATCTTGAAATCGCACAGACGCTTCAACTTTTCCACCTACAGTGAAATGAATAATCCCTAATTTTGTATGTCAATGACAAACATGGCAAATATTATTCTTGAGCTACAGTTTTAAAAGAAATGAGAAACTTTTTCCTTACAGAAAATAAATAATGTTTTTTGTAAGTGTGTATGAAGGGTTGCATAGGTTTTAGTCTGTGTTCTGGTGCAATGTACACGGAATGTATACATTCATTTTGCCCCCAGTAAAGTTTAGAATCTGTTTATTTTCAGAAATGATGTATGTAATCTCCGGAACATAGATCTGCCTTGTGCTGCCTCGGTGCATCCTAATTGTGGGCGGAAATGAGGATTCCTAAGTAGACACAAAGTAGAAGAAATTGTTGCCCCCTTTGGGAATTGTGCCCATGGCACTAATATACTGGTGTTTACATAAAAACACTCTTAGGCTATGTTCACACGGAGTATTTTGGGGGAGGAATATCTGCCTCAAAATTCCGTTTGGAACTTTGAGGCAGATATTCCTCTCCCTGCACGCCGATTTTCGCCGCGATTATCGCGCCGTTTTTCGCCCGCGGCCATTGAGCGCCGCGGGCATAAAACAGCGAGAAATACCCTTTCTCCTGCCTCCCATTGAAGTCAATGGGAGGTCAGAGGCGGAAGCGCCCGAAGATAGGGCATCTCGCTTTTTCCCTCGAGGCAGTTTTACTGCTCGCGGGAAAAAGACGCCAACGCCTCCCATTGAAATCAATGGGAGGCGTTCTCGGGCCGTTTTTGCCGAGTTTTGCGACGCAGTTTCCGCGTCAAAAAACTCGGCAAAATACCCCGTGTGAACATAGCCTTACACTTCTGTGATAACTTAGTGGGATGTGCAAAGGATGCAAATAGTAAAGACTGTATTAAACGTGAGCAAGGTTGGATTTCCTATAAGGAACAAGGTGCCTGTACCTAGGGACAGCCCTGCAAGAAAGGGTGCCAATCCTATGTGATAGCTTACATGTGGGAATTGGTGCCGTAAACTCCATTTACTGATTCAGGCTTTTTCGACAAAATAAATATATTTTAATTTAATGAGTCTCTTTGCGTATAAGATGTGTTTTTTTTGTGCATGTAAAATAGGTCTTCTCCAGAAGAAACAAAATGGTCTTGCAGTTAAAGGTTTTTTCAATGTTCTCTTACCAGTCGGCTATTGACGTAGTGAGTAACCACCCGCAGATGGCACTAGAGAGTCCGTTTTCTTCTTTCTGGAGGAGAGCAAAAATCATCCAGTACTTCTCCCAAGAAGCATTGCCTAAAGTCTTTCTACATTTCTGTTGAATCCTCACAAGGTGTATCAGTACCCCAGTGAGGCTGATATTCTTAGTCATAATAAGGTGTATTTTCTCACTGATACATTAGAGAATTGCAGAAATGGCATATACCTAATATCTTGTTATTACTCGTTGTTTTCTTCACAGGTCGGAAATTTCCGATAATGCAGATACTAGTCAGTCGGTCATTAGAAATGACTACTGTTGCCCAGTGAATCCATAAGCAGACTATGGGCTGCTATTTAAAAGGTTTATCTTTTCTAGATAACTAATTTTTGGTAGTAATTGTTGTTTGTCCCCAATAGGGACCACCTTTATTTAGCCAGACAGTAGATTCACTACAAAGAGTGGCTCTCACTTTGAACGACTTGGCAAGTGTGAAAACTTATTGATTTCAATTGGCACCATGTAACGCTTCATTTCATGTTAGAAGTTTGAAACTCTTGGGCCCCAATGCAAAATCTGTAACTGAGACCCCCACCGACCATGTGCCATTTATAATACTGGTGTCTGTATTGGCTTACAGGATAAATGTGGACTCTTCTAGACACCATGCTGGATTATCAGAACACTATAACTTGTAAAGAATACTTCAGGTTGGGCTTGAACAACAACTACCGTTAAATATTAAACGTTAAAAAGGAGTCCGTTCTCAGGTACATTATAAAAAATGTCACCAGGAAACTTATCAAATCACAGCATCACTGGTTTCCTATAGGTGTTTAATCCTGTCATACACATAAGATTGTTGTTAATGGACTTCCCTATAAACATCTGCACTTCTCTCAGCCGAGCTTGCATGTTTATTCAACGTGTATGGCAGGGGCCAAGTGTGCGTGTGTTTTCAACAGGGAGAAGGGATGGTATCTATTTGCAAACAAAGGGATCGGGCATGTTGAAATTCAACATGCCCGACCCTTTTCTCCCCCTACATCTGCCGCCAGGGAAGATTCGGGACACCACCATACACATTAAATGGTCGTCCAGATTCTGCTGAAATCGACGGGTACGGCTGACATACAACTAATGTGTATGGCTAGATGCCTGATCCTCCTTTCCGCCTGTCTGCAGTCAGGGGACGGTCAGGACTCTCTCATATACATTGGATTATTGCTGGATCCCACAGACTCAGACAAGACATTAGTCTAAACTAGAGAATGTTATTATATGTGATTCCCTACTAAAAGTTAATAAGCAAAATCAGTCTGACCCACAAGTAAGGAGTGCAATTCTCTAATATTGAATCCCAGTTAGCTCAAAACAACAGTTATGCTTTACACGTTCGAAGGGGGAAGATTATAGAACTATAAATGATATTTACATAATTGGTCTGTTGTTTATTAATATTTTATAACAATGCATCTTGTGGTGGATAAATAGGCGCGCAGCATTTGGGTACAATGTGTGCTGCTAAATGCATTTCACTATGTGACCATAAAGACGCTCATTGTACCCTGCCGGAATTACCTCAGGTGCAAGGAGAGGCTTCTTCTATGTTCCTGTGTCAACGCCATGATCCTCTAGTTGCCAGGCAACCACTCCCAACGTCTCCACAAAACACAGTAAAGGAGTGGAGGTGCCAAAAATAAATAGTATTCTGCACCTGTTATAAAGACAGACAAAGACTATGTGACGGATGTAGCACCTAGTCACATACATAGACATACAGACCTGCTGTATAAATACATGGATTATTTAACCCCTTCCTGTCGTAAACAACTTTCAGATTTTCATTTTAGTTTTTTCCTCCCCACATTCCAGAAGCCATAACGTCTTTATTTTTCCGTCGATATAGTACTATGAGGGCTTGATTTTTGCGGGACGAGTTGTAGTTTTTCGTAGCACCATTTATTTTGCCATATAATGTACTAGGAAACGGGAAAAAAATTATTTGTGGGGTAGAAAATGAAAAAAACAGCGATTCCTCCATGTTTTTTTGCGCGCCGTTTTTACGAAATTCACTGTGCAATTAAAAAAACATGTTAACCTTATTCTGTGGGTTAATACGATTACAGCGATACCAAATATATATAGTTTTTTCTATATTTTACTACTTTTACAAGTAAAAACCTAAGTGTAAAAAAGAAAATTAATTTTGTGTCGCCAAATTCTTTTTACGGCGTTCACCGTGCGGGTTAAATAATGATATATTGTAATAGTTCAGACTTTTCCGGACGCGGCGATACCAATTATGTTTATTTATTTTATCTTTTACTATGCTCTAGGGGGAAAATGGGAAAAGGTTTTTTTTTTACTTTTAATATATATATATATATATTTTTTTTACACAAAAAAAACAAACTTTATTTAACTCATTTTTACTTTTTTTATTAGTCCCCCTAGGGGACTTCAACCAGCGATCGTTAGATCACTTGCACGATATACTGCAATACTAATGTATTGCAGTATATCGTGATTCTGACAGGCATCTATTAAGCCCTGGTGTACAAAGATGGCGGACCTGGTGGTCTTCATTAGGCCCCCAGGCAGCCATAGCAACCATTGCCCCCCCCCCCCCCCCCCGCGATTGCGTTGCGGGGGGCGCGATGAGCTGTTAGAGGGGGCCGCCCCCCTCTTTCTAACGATTTAAATGCTGCGGTCGCTATTGACCGTGGCATTTAAAGAGTTAAACGAGTCCCGCTCATTACTCTGAAGTGTCGACTGTAGCAAACAGCCGACACCGGCATCATATGGAGCGAGTTCACTCCGTGAGCCCGCTCATTACTACCCCTACCCAGCTATGATGTAACTGTATGTCATATGTCGGGAAGGGGTTAAAATGGAGAAATCTAACTAGAAATGAGCAAATTCTCTTCTCTATTCTCTTATGCAAAATAAAATCACTCTGATTCGTTGCAAATCATGAACCTGGAGAAATAATTGTATCATCTCTAATAACAATAATATAAAAATGCAAACTTACACTAGCACTGTATAACATATTTTGTATGCACATTACAATGGGCTTAGTTTATTTTAAACTCTGCCACATAAGAAGACACCAGTATTATAAATAGCACACTGTGCTGGGGGAGAGAATTCTAGCTGGGGTGGCGGAGTATGTAACCCCTTAATGACCAGGCCATTTTGCGCGTTAATTTCAAGAGTCGTAACTTTTTTTTTATTCCGTGGACATAGCCGTATAATTGCTTGTGTTTTGCGGGACGAGTTGTATTTTGTAATTGTACCATTTTTAGATGCTTATAATATATCGATTAACTTTTATTAACTTTATTTTAGGAGAGAATTGAAAATAAGCCGCTATTCCAGCATTGATTTTCACATTATAAATTTACGCCGTTTACTATGCAGTGTAAATAACATGTTAACTTTATTCTATGGGTCGGCACGATTACGGGGATACCAAATATGTAAAGGTTTTATATGTTTTCCTACGCTTGCACAATAAAAACCCTTTAAGAAAAAAATTACTTGTTTTTGCATCGCCGCATTCCAACAGCTGTATTTTTTTTATTTTTCGTCAATGTGGGCTTGATTTTTGCGGGCCAATGTGTCGTTTTCATTAGTACTATTTTGGGGTACATAGGACTTATAGATTAACTTTTATTTAATTTTTTTTATGGGGGAATGGGAGAAAAGAGAGAATTTTGCCGTTGTTTTTGCGGTTTTTTTGGACGCCGTTCATCCGGCGATTTAATTAATGTGTTCATGTTATTGTTCAAGTTACATAGTTAGTACGGCTGAAAAAAGACACATGTCCATCAAGTTCAACCAAGGGAAGGGAAAAGGGAAGGAAAAATTTCTACACATAGGAGCTAATATTTTTTTGTTCTAGGAAATTATCTAACCCTTTTTTAAAGCCATCTACTGTCCCTGCTGTGACCAGCTCCTGTGGTAGGCTATTCCATAGATTCACAGTTCTCACGGTAAAGAAGCCTTGTCGCCTCTGCAGCTTGAACCTTTTTTTCTCCAGACGGAGGGAGTGCCCCCTTGTTTTTTGAGCGGGTTTTACAAGGAACAGGATTTCACCATATTTTTTGTATGTGCTATTAATATATTTATATAAGTTAATCATGTCCCCCCTTAGTCGTCTTTTTTCAAGGCTAAATAGGTTTAATTCTTTCAATCTTTCCTCATAACTTAAATTCTCCATGCCCCTTATTAGCTTCGTTGCTCTTCTTTGTATTTTTTCCAACTCCAGGGCATCCTTTCTATGAACTGGAGCCCAGAACTGAACTGCATATTCTAGATGAGGCCTCACTAATGCTTTGTAAAGTGGCATTATTACATCCCTGTCCCGCGAGTCCATGCCTCTTTTAATACACGACAATATCCTGCTGGCCTTTGAAGCAGCTGATTGACACTGCATGCTGTTATTGAGTTTATGATTTACAAGTACACCCAGATCCTTCTCAACAAGTGAATCCGCCAGTGTAGCGCCCCCTAGGACATATGATGCATGCAGGTTGTTGGTACCCAGATGCATAACTTTACATTTATCTACATTAAACTTCATTTGCCAAGTGGACGCCCAAACACTTAGTTTGTTTAAATCTGCCTGTAATTCATGAACATCTTCCATAGTCTGAACTATATTACATAGCTTGGTGTCATCTGCAAAAATAGAAATAGTGCTATTAATCCCTTCCTCTATATCATTAATAAATAAGTTGAATAATAGTGGTCCCAGCACTGAACCCTGGGGTACACCACTTATAACCGGTGACCATTCAGAGAAGGAATCATTGACCACAACTCTCTGGATACGGTCCTTGAGCCAATTCTCAATCCAATTACAAACTATATTTTCTAAACCTATAGTCCTTAATTTACCCATTAGGCGTCTATGGGGGACAGTGTTAAATGCCTTTGCAAAGTCCAAAAACACTAAATCCACATCGGCCCCTCTGTCTAGACTTCTGCTCACCTCTTCATAAAAACAGATTAGGTTAGTTTGACAACTTCTGTCCTTAGTAAAACCGTGCTGGCTGTCACTTATAATGCTATTTATTGTCACATAATCCTGTATATAGTCCCTCAATAGCCCCTCAAACATTTTCCCCACGATGGATGTTAAGCTTACTGGTCTATAATTACCCGGGGAAGACCTAGAGCCCTTTTTGAAAATAGGCACCACATTTGCCCTGCGCCAGTCCCTTGGCACTATACCAGTCACTAGAGATTCTCTGAATATTATGAAAAGGGGGACAGAAATAACTGAACTAAGCTCTTTAAGAATTCTAGGGTGTAACCCATCTGGTCCCGGAGCCTTGTGCACATTTATTTTATTTAATTTAGCTTGGACCATCTCTACATTCATCCAATTCAGTATATCAACTGATATATTAACAGCACTGGCACTGGCTACATCAGCTGCTCCTTCTTCAGTTGTATATACAGAGCTAAAGAACCCATTTAGTAACTCTGCCTTCTCTTGATCCCCTGTGATCAACTCCCCATTACCATTATCTAGGGGTCCTACATGTTCAGACCTTGGCTTTTTTGCATTTATATGCTTGAAGAATTTTTTAGGATTTGTTTTACTATCCTTGGCCACCTGCCTTTCATTTTGTATTTTTGCTAATTTTATTACATTTTTACAGATTTTATTAAGCTCTTTATATTTTACAAAGGCTACAGCTGTACCCTCAGATTTGTATTTTTTTTTTTTTTTTTTTAAATGCCCTTTTTTTGTCATGTATTGCCCCTTTCACAGAAGGTGTAAGCCATGTGGGGTTTAATTTGAGTCGTTTATACTTATTACCTGTAGGAATAAATTTTGCACTATAATAACTCAAAGTAGATTTGAAAATCTCCCATTTATCATTTGTTCCATTATTTGACATTAGTTCTTCCCAGTCTATATCCTGAATTGCAGCCCTCATCCTGGGGAAATTGGCTTTCTTAAAATTAAATGTTTTTGCCCTCCCAGCCTGCGTTTGTTTTTTACAGTATAGGTAAAATGTAACTATATTGTGATCACTGTTACCGAGGTTTTCACGAACATTGACATTCCCAACAAGATCTGCATTATTAGAAATGACCAGATCCAACAGAGCTTCACCTCTAGTCGGGTCTTCCACAAACTGGCCCATAAAATTTTCCTGCAACAGGTTGAGGAAATGTCTCCCCTTTGCAGTTGAAGCCGAACCATGACACCAATTAATATCCCGGAAATTAAAATCTCCCATTATCACTACAGTACCCGCCTGTGCAGCCCGCTCCATCTGTTTATATATCTGACCTTCCATCTCCTCAGTTATATTGGGGGGTCTATAGATTACACCAAAAGTAATTTTTTCAGTGTTTACCTCCCTTTCTAGTTCCACCCACAAGGTTTCAACCTCCTCACAGTCTTCACCCACTATTGTCTCTTTCACACTCACCTTCATATCACTTCTCACATACAGACATACACCACCACCTTTCCTATTTGTCCTGTCTTTACGAAAAAGTGTAAAACCCTGTAGATTTACAGCCCAGTCATGTGAAGAGTCCAGCCATGTTTCAGCAACACCAACTATATCTATATTTTCTTCCAGTATCAAGGCCTCCAGCTCCCCAATTTTGCTTGCTAGACTTCTGGCATTTGTGAACATACACTTTAACTTGCCTGTCAGTTTTTCACTTTTATTATCAGAAATGTGATTTGACATTAATCGGTCCTTTTTATTTACACTGATGTTTTGTAACGAAAGGATCTCCTTATCTTGTTGTCTAGTCCTCTCCCCACATTCTGTTTCTCCCCCCACCAATATAGTCTGACCCCTCTCTAACCTGGCTACCCCTTTTTTTTCTACATTGACCTCCCTCCTCAGCCCTAGTTTAAATACTCCGCCACCCCAGATAGAATTCTCTCCCCCAGCACAGCGGACCCCCTTCCATTTAGGTGCAAATCATCTGCAGAATACAGTTTGTACCCCAATGAAAAGTCAGCCCAGTGCTCTAGGAACCCAAATCCTTCTCCTCTACACCAAGACTTCAGCCATGCATTTAACTCCCTAAGCTCCCGCTGTCTTTCCTGTGATGCGCATGGCACAGGCAGTATTCCTGAGAATACAACCTTGGAGGTCCTTCCCTTCAGCTTGTAGCCTAGTTCTTTAAAATTATTCTTAAGGCTCCTCCACCTACCATTTATTCTGTCGTTGGTACCGACATGGACCACGACAGCTGGATCATCACCAGCCCCTCCCAGCAATTTGTCCACCCGTTCCACCACATGCCGAACCCTGGCACCAGGGAGACAGCAAACCATTCGGTTGAGGTGGTCTTGGCGACAAATAATTCTATCCGTCTTCCTGATTATAGAATCCCCTACGACTATCAATTGTCTTGGCTTACCTGCATTACCATCCCGCCGACTACTAGCTGGGCTGTTCTCCCGGCTGTTAGGGAGATTAGTATCCACTAGGGCTGCCATTTCTGAGACTGACACCCTTGCATCATCACCCAACTTGGCAATTTTGCCTGGAATGTCAGAAACCGGATCGGCCTTCCTTGTCTTTGACCCCTTTCTACTGCCCCTAACTACATTAACCCAGCTACTTACCTGATCCTGCTCACCCATGTTTCACCCTCCAGTTGTAACCCACTAACTGCATGCTCTGTGAGCAGCAAGCTCCGTTCAAAATTGTCTATCCTCCTCAGTGTTGCATTCTGCTCCTCCAGATCTCTAATACGAGCTTCCAGGTGAACAATATGCTCACATCTGCCACAGAGATATTCACCCTGGAACTCCGGCTCCAGTCGTGCATACATATGGCAAACTGTGCACTGAAGAAAACCTCCAATCTTGCTGTCCATTATCCCAGTTACAAAAAAACAGCTAACAGGTGTTAATCAAAAAGATAAAGAAGTAGAAGAGCACTTACTTGGGCTTTAACTCCTCTTTTGAACTCCGGTTTTTGGAACTCCACTTAATATACAAACCACTTGCTATTCAAGTCACAGAGCAAGTTGTTATTTGATTTTGACTGTGAATGATTTTATTTTTTTTCACAAACTTTACTTAACTGCTTTACATTTTTGTTTTTTAGTCCCACCAGGGGACTTCACTATGGGATCTGATGATCGCATATATAAGGCTTTGGTATACTTAGTACACGAAAGCATTATTGCCTGTCAGTGTAAGGGCATGCCCAGACGTGGCGGATTTCTTCCGCAACTGTCCGCATCGATGCCGCACAGAATCTGCGTTGCAGATTCTGTTGCGCATCTGCCCAAAATGGGCGTTAAATTGATGCAGACTAGCCGCTGCGTATTGAGGTGAAAGTACTTCCCTTCTCTCTATCAGTGCAGGATAGAGAGAAGGGACAGCCCTTTCCCTAGTGAAAGAATTTCATACTTACCGGCCGTTGTCTTGGTGACGCGTCCCTCTTTCGGCATCCAGCCCGACCTCCCTGGATGACGCGGCAGTCCATGTGACCGCTGCAGCCTGTGATTGGCTGCAGCCGTCACTTAGACTGAAACGTCATCCTGGGAAGCCGGACTGGAGGAAGAAGCAGGGAGTTCTCGGTAAGTATGAACTTCTATTTTTTTTACAGGTTGATGTATATTGTGATCGGTAGTCACTGTCCAGGGTGCAGAAACAGTTACTGCCGATCGCTTAAAGAGACTCTGTCACCACATTATAAGTGCCCTGTCTCCTACATAAGGAGATGGGCGCTGTAATGTAGGTGACAGTAATGCTTTTTATTTAAAAAAAACGATCTATTTTCACACCGTTAGGAGCGATTTTGGTTTATGCTAATGAGCTTTCTTAATGCCCAAGTGGGCGTATTTTTACTTTCGACCAAGTGGGCGTTGTACAGAGGAGTGTATGATGCTGACCAATCGGCATCATGCACTCCTCTCCATTCATTTACACTGCACTAGCGATATAGTTATATCGCTATGTGCAGCTACATACACAAGCCCTAACATTACTAGTGTCCTGATAATGAACACACATGACCATCCAGCCTGGACGTCATGTGTACTCAGAATCCTGACACTTCTGACTCTTTTGTGAGATTCCGGCAAGTGAAACGAAATCTCGTTTAGTTCCGTAATCTCGCGAGATTTGGTTTCACTTGCCGGAATCTCACAAAAAAGAGTCAGAAGTGTAAGGATTCTGAGTACACATGACGTCCAGGCTGGATGGTCATGTGTATTCATTATCAGGACACTAGTAATGTTAGGGCTTGTGAATAAATCTTTCCCAATGTATGTAGTTTGTCCTTACACTGTAATTGATGGTAATTGTTTTTGCCCCTTCACATTGTCATGGTAAAATTCGTCACTTTAAGCATGTGCTTGATCCTGATATGGAGACTGATACGCTACAATACCTTTATATCACCTCTACTAACAGGGGCACTTTTAACACACTAGATCATAGTTGTTTTGTGTGGTGATAAATTACAGATTTCTGTCTTTGTACAGCAGACTAATTAGTGTTCATCCCCAGAGTAAATGAAGACATCGTTCACACTGTCCTTTGTTTTTTTTACAATGATGCTTGAAAGGGATTTATACCTTAAAAGTGAAAAGTTAAGAACACACTTTTAACATTAATCTCCAATTTTATGATTTGTTCCAGAAGATTTTGACTTGTTTATACAAATGATGACCTGGAACAGTAAATTGCGCATAAAGTTACACTGTATGTAGGTTATTTCTGCTGGTACCCAGTCGAGCAGCAGAATTTGAAAATGCAATTGTTTGTGTGCAAAACCAAATCCGTGCATAACCCTTGGTTTGGGAGGAGAGGGACATAGGACTATATGAGACAACATAAGAGCACTGTGCCATATGGAACTATATGAGACAATATAAGAGCACTGTAATGATGAGGGTAGGGAAACAGACAAGTGAGCCCTAATCTACCCACCACTCAGTCCCTGCCTACTTGCAACAACCCGCCCTAGGCGACGGGGTACAACTGGGCGACGGTCCCTACGCTCAATAAGTGCACGACAGACAAACAGACAAGGAAACACAGAAGCTAAGGGAAATGGGGCAGTTGCCCACGGCA
The DNA here is from genome assembly GCF_050947455.1 of Rhinoderma darwinii. Lineage (NCBI taxonomy): Eukaryota > Metazoa > Chordata > Amphibia > Anura > Rhinodermatidae > Rhinoderma > Rhinoderma darwinii. Next base: position 99,186,253 of record NC_134688.1, read on the forward strand.
ACACCGTGAGCAACAAGAGTGGTGAACGAGCTGAGTCAAACCAGGAGTGTACGAGGTACCAAACGCAGAGCAGGAGAATAGTTAACAAGCCGAGTCAAACCAGGAGCGTACGAAGTACCAAACGCAGAGCAGGAGAGTAGTCAGTAAGCCAGGGTCAATATGAAGCAGGGTCAAATAGTTCAGAAGCTGCAGCAGGGCCAGGAAACCAAACGAGAAGAATCACAAGCAAGGAGGAACAGGAAAGGCAGGTATAAATAGACAGAGGGCGGGAGCTAGCTCCGTCTGGCCAGGCTGTGATAGGCTCTCCCACTCCTAAGCCTGCCATCCTGAGTGGTGGAAGATGGAGTTGATCTCAATGGTGACGGAAACATCGCTAATGGTTTCCGTTCGTCACTGGTTTTCGGACGGAATCAATAGTGCAGTCGACTGCGCTAATGGTGACGGAAACAGAAGCTGTGCTGTCACTTTCACTTTCCGTTGCGGGGTTCACCCGACGGAAACCTTAGACGGAACCCCGGAACGGAAGCGAACGGTGATGTGAACAGGCCCTAACACAAAAGTTTTGTATTTTTTTAAGCTGGTTCACAAAAAAAAATAATTCCAAATTCTACTGGACCAACTGCCTATTTAGAGACCGGCAGCAGCTCCAGGAGCTCATCATAAGGAACACACTAGGCGGATATGCTGAGTAAAACCACACAGCTTATCCGCCCCGGTAGCCGCAGGGAATTCTGCCAGCAAAACCGCACCAAATAGTGGCGCAGGTTTCGTGAGGCATGTCCGCTGCGGGAATCCTGCAGGGAAAAAAAAGTTTAGACTTGCCCCGGCCGTAGTCCTGGTGACGCATCTCTCTCTTCTGAACGTAGCCCCGCCTCCTGGGATGACGCTGTAGATCATGTGACCGCTGCAGCAGTCACATGGTATGAAACGTCATGACAGGAGGCCGGGCTGCGCTAAGAATAGAGGATCGCGTCGCCTAAACTATGGCCGGGGGAAGTCTAAACTTTTTTATAAATTTAAAAAAGTCCTTTTTTTTTTTTCTCATTTGTGATTTTTGCGGCAGAACCGCAGCATTTCCGCAACAGAGGAGCGGCGATTCCACAGAATATATTGACATGCTGCGGCTTAAAAAGCCACACTGCAGGTCAATTTTTTTTGCAGCGTGTGGATGACATTTGTTCAAATCCCATCTACTCTGCTGCGACTGTAATACGCTGCGGACTTTCCACAATAAAATGTGTTGCATAAAATCCGCAGTGTTCATGCCTAGTGTGTTCCTACCCTAAGGCCGGATTTACACGAACGTGTGCTTTTTGCGCGCGCAAAAACGTGCCGTTTTGCGCATGCAAAAGGTCCATAACAGCTCCGTGTGTCAGCAGCGTATGATGCGCGGCTGCGTGATTTTCACGCAGCCGCCATCATTATGACACTCTGTTTGTATGTTTGTAGCACGTGGTGCTTTTCTGTTTTCATTCATAATTTATACGGCTGCGGAAGTGCTGGGCGTGATTTTCATGTACCCATTGACTTCAATGGGTGCGTGATGCGCGAACAATGCACAAATATCGGACATGTCGTGAGTTTTACGCAGCGGACACACGGACACACGCTGCGTGAAAATCACTGGCAGTCTGCACGGCCCCATAGAGTAACATAGGTCCGTGCGAGGCGCGTGAAAATCACGCACATTGCACGGATGTATTACACGTTCGTCTGAATAAGCCCTAACAATAAGGCCCAGTTCACAGAGTTTTTGGGCCTTGATATTGACTCGAATCAGCACCAAAAAACTTCCAAAACCGCCTCCCATTGATTTAATCTGAATCAATGGGAGCCAGTCGCGGAAAAAAGAAAAAGCAGCACGTCCTTTCTTGCCGCGGTTCTGCCTCTGACCTCCCATCTAAATCAATGTGAGGCAGAAAATGCATTTTTCGCTGCGTTTTTTGTCTGCTGTCCTCAATCGCCGCGGGCAAAAAACTCGGCAAGATAGTGTGGGCAGGTCAAAATCTGCTTCAAAATTCGGTGCGCGGTTCCAGGCGGTCGCCGGTGCGCATGCGCGGGAGTTTGCGGGTGCGCGCGATCGGTCGCACGGGCGGCAGTGTTTGACGGCCCCCATGACGACTACCCATGCTACCCAGGGCCGCCATCCGGGGGGGTATTAGGGGTACTGATGTGAGAGGCCCGGCCAAACCTAATTGAAAGGGGGGCCCGCAGCTCATGACATTCTTTTGGTGAAAAAAACGGGCCCCATTGCAGGGGCCTGTTTTTTTTCTACCAAAGGCAAGTCGCGGCAGTTTTCCGGGCCCCCCTTTCAATTAGGTTTGGCCGGGCCTCTCACATCAGTACCCCTAATACCCCCCTGATGGCGGCCCTGGGTACCATGATATAGTGCTGGACGGAGTACCGTTAACTGGCGGTGCCACGGTAGGGGGGCCCAGAAAATTTAGCTGTAGGGGGCCCTGAAATTCCTGATGGCGGCCCTGGCTCATTCAGACGAGCGTGTGAAGGGTCCGTGAAAAAATAGGACATGTCCTATTTTACTGCGTGTCACGCATCCCTCCATAGACTAGACTATGGGGAATCCGTGACAAAGCACCCCGCACAACTGCAGTTTTTCCACATCCGAGGTTAGCTACGCTCGTGTGAATGTAGCCTTGGGGTATATTCACATTCGGCAGATTTGTTGTACATATTTCTGTGACTGTCTTATTAATCTGAATGGTACCTGCAGAAATCCATGCACCTGCTGCAGAAACAACTAAGATGTATAGAAGGAATTTTTTCTGCTTTAAATCTGCCTCGTTTGAACATATCCTGTGAACATACCTGCCTACTGATGACACTTGTAGAATTTTTTTTTTTAGAAAAAACAGAAGATTATTTAGTCCATCTGCTTAACTTGTTGCAAACACCTGAGCTCCAGTTGGTTTTAGCATTCTGGTGGCCAGTCTTGCCCATATACTCCATTAGGCAGCTGGAGCACAGAGAGAAGATCTTGATAAGGTCATAACACTTACTGACTGACAGTGTTTGTAGCAAGGAGCACATGTACTTTGTCATGTACTCTGTTAGATTTAGGTCCTTGGGAATAAGCTTATGTCAGTCATACCTCTCCATCTTTGCAGCTGCATCCCCCCGTACGATTCTTTGAAAATTAGGCTGCAAGAAGGATGACAGTTAGAAGGCAGGGTAGAGGGAAGAGTGTTTTAAGGAGGCTAGCACTCCCCAGTTTGCCATCTGCCAAGTTTGTTAAGTTGGCAGATGAGGGGGATGTTAGGTCAGATGTAGCAATGCTGTAGCAAGACACTTCTGACAGTCAGGGGAATGTCTGCTCCACTGGGTGAAATACTACCTGTATCATGTGCCACACCACTGAGGCAGCGGGAGAATAAGGAGGTAAAAAGAAGTGTCTCAAGAACTGGTGTAGAAGGGTTTGGGTTGTTAGGGAACTACGCTGACTTCTATGTCGGCTACACGTTCTTCTAAAGGGAAGTTTGATACTTTGGTTGGGGAGATGATGGCTAGAAGGTTGGAGGAATGTTTAAACTAGGGATTGAGAGGGGGAGGGCAACTGCACATGTAGGAGCTGCATGTAGGGGACGTGATAAAATAAAAAAATAAGTAATACTCACCTGGTAAATCCCCTGTCCCTCCAGCGCTCCCGCTATATTGTCTCTGCCAGTCCGTTTACTTTTACCAGAAGTGATGACGTCCCGGGCTATCCAGAAGACGGCTACAGACAGTAATTGGCCCTAGCGGTGATGCCAGCAAGGACTGCACAACACCGCTGAGGCCAGTGATTGGCTGCAGCAGTCACATGGATGGAACGGAACATCATGACTTCCTGTAAAAGTTAGAAAAGTGGTGGAGACAACCTTTTTTAAACTTTATTACATCCCCTGCCTGCAGCCTCTTTTTTAAATGTCCCGGACCGCCCCTTTAATAAATATAAGTTAAAAAAACCAAAAAAAAAAAACCCTCTAAATTGTATAATGACCAATGCTACAAGCCTAAAAAATACAATTTGTGAACTGGAATTAATAATGTCAGAGGAAATTATGATATAGTGGTAATAATGGAGGTCAACCAATGTCAGGCAGCCGCTGCCAAGGCAAATTAAATTATGGGATGCATCAAAAAGGGTATAGATGCACGTGGCAAGAACATAGTTTTACCATTTTAAAAATCTCTAGTTAGACATGGAATTTTGTGTACAGTTTTGAGCACCAGTGCACAAAAAAGATAGAAAAGCTTGAGTGGGTTCAAAGGTGGGCAACCAATGTAATAAATGGAACGGGTGGACTATAGTACACAGAAATTTGTATAAAAATTAGGGTTATTTAGTTTAGAAAAAAGATGGCTGAGGGGGAACCTAATAATGTATAAATATATTAAATGTAAATACAGAGATCTTTCTCATGATGTATTTATACCCAGGACTGTAAAACTTTAACAAGGGGCATCCTCTATGTCTCCTCTTTGTCAAGAGGAAAGAAAATTTCTACACTAACATAGAAGGGGATTCTTTACTGTAAGAGCAGTGGGACTATGGATGTTGTTATGGTGAATTAACTGAAAGAGTTGAAGACGGGCCTGGATGCCTTTCTTGGGTGTAATAATATTACAAGTTATGTTTACTAGATTACTCAGAGGAGTCATTGATCCACAGATTTATTCTAATTCCCAGATTTGGAGTTGGGAAGGAATTTTTTTCCCTAAAATGTGGAAAATTGGCTTTTGACTTATGAGGTTTTTTTCTTCCCTCTAAATGAACATTACAGGATAATAGGCTGAATGTGATGGACTTATGTATTTTGTCAGCCTCACATTCTATGTTACTCTGTTAATGAAGAAAAAGGGATTCTCAATGTTTCTGGGAGAGAGATCAATTGCACTCTAGATATTGTAAGAGTTTCTAAAATGAAGAAGTTCTAGTTGCAATCTCTGCGGGATCAAGGTCTGGCATTCATATACATAATGCTCCTTCCCATATATATCATCATATAGCTATGAATAGATTAGTAAAGTTTACTGACTATTAATTTATTAGGGTTCATCCCAGGACATTTACCACAACAGGAAAATTGTTACATTGTTGACATTCCATGTGTTAACAAAGGTGTTTGAACGAATGAAGGTGATGAAATAGTTACACAAGTAACAATAACGGAGTGTAAAGTAAGAACATACAAATGGATTTTCTGAACAATATGAGTCAAAATTGTAACTCTTTTACAAAGAAACCACAGCGCTGCCATAAAACGTCATAAATAACAGAAGGCTGCGGAAAGTGATTCATCATAAGTTTTTTTTTTTACATTGTAACTCATTATTTGAAAATTCTGTTGCTCTTCCATGGAAAAGAACATAAAGTGCATAAAAAAAATGACACAACTAGGGCTGGGCGATTAATTGAATTAATTCGATTAATTCGCCCTCAAGCACTCTCACGATTCTGTTTTATAACAGAATCGTAGAATCGATTCTTTAGTGGCACCACTGCGCCGAGCTGCAAGGGGAAGCTTCGTCCCGCCACCTCGTCACTTCATAGTCTGCCCCGTCCTGTCCCCGCTTCCCCATGGAACTGCTATTCTGTACTGAACAAAGGATACAGCACGCGTGGGGAAGCAGGGACTCCTAGTACATAGCCACACCGCCCTGTAGATACTGCCCCGCTGTAGATAGCACCCCCTTGCAGATCGCACCACCCCCTTTATAGATCGCGCCGCTGTAGATAGCACCCCCTTGCAGATCGCACCACCCCCTTGTAGATCGCGCCGCTGTAGCTCCCACTAGGAGCGGAATCCCCAGCCAAAGCGTCTGCAACCTCTGGCCGGGGATTCAGTTGCTGGCAGCAGCTACTGCGGCGCGATCTACAAGGAAGGGGGGTACGACCTACCGGGGAGGGGGGGGGGTGCTGCGATTTACAAGGCGTGGAGGTGCACTCTACAAGGGAGGCGGGTGGTGCTACGATCTGCAAGAGAAGTGGGGGTGCGATCTACAAGGGAGGGGGTTGTGCTGCAATCTACAAGTGGGGGTGAGATCTACATGTGCTATTTACAAGGGAGGGGGGGTGCTACGATCTGCAAGAGAAGTGGGGGTGCGATCTACAAGGGAGGGGGTTGTGCTGCAATCTACAAGTGGGGGTGAGATCTACATGTGCTATCTACAAGGGAGGGGGGGTGCTACGATCTGCAAGAGAAGTGGGGGTGCGATCTACAAGGGAGGGGGTTGTGCTGCAATCTACAAGTGGGGGTGAGATCTACATGTGCTATCTACAAGGGAGGGGGGTGGTGTTACGATCTGCAAGAGAAGTGGGGGTGCGATCTACAAGGGAGGGGGTTGTGTTGCAATCTACAAGTGGGGGTGAGATCTACATGTGCTATCTACAAGGGAGGGGGGTGGTGCTGCGATCTACAAAGTGGAGTACGATCTATATAGGGGTGGGGCGACTATCTGCAAGGTGGTGTGGCACGGTCTACATGGTTACTATGGCACATATTGGGGGGTGTCACTATGTGGGCACTGTGACTATATGTGGGCACTGTCACTACATGTTGGCACTGTCACTATACGTGGGCACTGTGGCACTGTCCCTATATGTGGGCACTATGTCACTATATGTGGGCACTGTGGCACTGTCGCTATATGTGGCACTATGTCACTATATGTGGGCACAGGGGCACTATCTACCCTTACAAATGAAAGCCATCTTTTTCTTTTCTTTTTTTTTTTTTTAACGGCCATGAAAGACGGACTGGAAATGGATGAGAATTTGGAGACAATGATGCAAAATGGACATTAAAAACTAACAACTGATCAGTTTTTAATGTAAATTTTTTTTCACTCACATGTGATTGTAGCCTAAATGGCTATGATGCCAGGAGTCCCGTTCACATATACCGTGATCCGGCTGACACATGGACCATTTTTCATGGTCCAATCACGGTCGTGTGAATCCGGCAATGTTGGAAACCGGCTGAGGTGGTGACGGGTAGAGAGGGATGTTAGTGCACGCAGCGCATCATTGATTATAGATTCTGTTAACCTGTTCCCTGCCGGGGAACACATAAGTTATAATCGATTAGATATACATTTTTCCAATTGTATTTATGATAAAATAAAGTATTTGCAGAGGTTAAAAGTTGTGAAGTTACATACAATATTTATAGCAGTATATGTTAAAGAGTTTTTTATTTAAACATTTTTTATTAAATTGTCTCATGGTATTACTGTTAAATAAACATAAAAAAAAATGGTGTTGAAAAAAAATCTAGATTTTATTTTTGGGCAAAATCGCCCAGCCCTAGACTCAACCTAATTACCTGACTTGTCACCTTCACATGTGACATACAATAAAACAAACGTCAAATAGTTTACATATGATAAGTTGTTTCCGTATTATCATGTTTCTTTTATATTGATTATTTAAAGCATATACTGTATATTGTTACAACAAAAAAGTCTCAATCTGTCCTTTAGCAGTTGTAGATGTACAGGGTGGGCCATTTATATGGATACACCTAAATAAAATGGGAATGGTTAGTGATATTAACTTCCTGTTTGTGGCACATTAGTATATGGGAGGGGGAAAACTTTTCAAGCTGGGTGTTGACCATGGCGGACATTTTGAAGTCGGCCATTTTGTATCCAACTTTAGTTTTTTCAATGGGAAGAGGGTCATGAGACACATCAAACTTATCGAGAATTTCACAAGAAAAACAATGGTGTGCTTGGTTTTAACGTTACTTTATTCTTTCATTAGTTATTTACAAGTTTCTGACCACTTATAAAATGTGTTCAAAGTGCTTCCCATTGTGTTGGATTGTCAATGCAACCCTCTTCTCCCACTCTTCACACACTGATAGCAACACCGCAGAAGAAATGCTAGCACAGGCTTCCAGTATCCGTAGTTTCAGTTGCTGCACATCTCGTATCTTCACAGCATAGACAATTGCCTTCAGATGACCCCAAAGATAAAAGTCTAAGGGGGTCAGATCGGGAGGCATTTCTTCTGCGGTGTTGCTATCAGTGTGTGAAGAGTGGGAGAAGAGGGTTGCATTGACAATCCAACACAATAGGCAGCACTTTGAACACATTTTATAAGTGGTCAGAAACTTGTAAATAACTCATGAAAGAATAAAGTAACGTTAAAACCAAGCACACCATTGTTTTTCTTGTGAAATTCTCGATAAGTTTGATGTGTCTCATGACCCTCTTCCCATTGAAAAAACTAAAGTTGGATACAAAATGGCCGACTTCAAAATGGCCGCCATGGTCAACACCCAGCTTGAAAAGTTTCCCCCCTCACATATACTAATGTGCCACAAACAGGAAGTTAATATCACCAACCATTCCCATTTTATTTAGGTGTATCCATATAAATGGCCCACCCTGTATATTAGATGTAGTGCAGCCAGAAATGAAATGTGCGACCAGCATTTTTGGGACCTTTTCCCTTCTTTGTGTAGCAAAGAAGCAATTTCCAATTGAAATCAATGGGCAGATGTTTGGAGGCGTTCTGCTTCCGATTACTCGCCTGTTTTTCGTCCGTCTACGTCCCAAAAAACAGCCGAAAATAAGCTGTGTGAACATACCCTAACAGTACTAAAAAATCTGTAATGGGCTCCAACCTACCATGTAACATTTATAATACTGTTTTTTTTTATGTGATAGAGGAATCTTTGGGCACCTGGGCTCGGGTGCAACTGCTGCCTCTGCATACCCAATAGCTCCATCCTTGCTGGTGCCTGTAAATAAATTTTTCTCTCCTCATACCTGCGGAGTGGGTTGTCCTGTTCTGATGGAAGCGCTGCGCTTCCTGGTCTGCTATCTTGGTAGTTCTATTAAGCCCTGCCTCTGACAGAGTCATGATATACTGCAATACATTGCTATTGCAGTATATAGTGCAAGCAATCCAACCACCGCTGGTTCAAGTCACCTAGAGGGACTAATAAAAAAACCTGTATTTTACACTTTTTTACAGTATTTATGTACAAAGAAAATACTAAAAGTACAAAAAAAACCTTTTCCCATTTTCTCCCTAAAGCAATGTAAAAAAAAAAAGAAAAAAAAAAAGAAAACATAATTGGTATCTCTCAGAATGTGGTAACACAAAATAAATTTAAATTTTAACAATTAGCTTTTTCCTTGTAAAGGTAGTAAAATATAAAAAAAACTATACACATTTGGTATAGCCGTAATCGTATTAACCTGAGGAATAAAGTTACATATAGTTTTTACTGCACAGCAAATGCCAAAACCCAAAAACAATGGTAGAAGCTTTGTTTTTTTTCCCATTCCACCCCACAAATATTTTTTCCCGTTTCTTAGTACATTATATGATACAATAAATTGTGCCATGAAACACGACAACTCGTCCCACAAACATCAAGCCCTCATATGGCTATATCAAAGGAAAAATAAAAACGTTATGACTTTTGAAATGTGGGGAGAAAAAATGTAAAAGGAAAATCTTAAAAATGGCTGCGACAGAAAGGGGTTAAAAAAACAATCCACCTACAATTGCTGTTTATATGTACCATGCATTTCCTACTTTTTGTTAGTAAAATTGGCTTCTGTTACAAATATTTGTCACACATGCCTCTTGGCATCATTGGAATTCATTTCTCATAAGGTATAGGAAATGTATTTCCAGCTGTCAGCGTTGCTCTACAAGCAGCAGGCTGGAGTCAGTATTGTGCGCCGTAAAACACTCCACTGTGGGTTAACGGCTCCCAACATCCCGTCCTTTGTCCCCAGTCAGTGGAGAGGGGAGGCGGTATGCAGGCAGGTTTTTTTCTGGCAACCTGTCTGAATTGATATCAGATTATTGTGGCAGAACAAATGCAGTCACAAGACAGGATAAGGAAGCACTTGAAGTGAAACATTTAAACCCATTTATGAACGAACAAGGACGATAATAAACTTTACGCCAGAAACAATTAAGATAATTGCTACTGGCCTCAATACTGTCTTCTTTGGGCTTTAAAAGGAAATGTATTAAATCTTCCTATACCAGCATGGTCTTCGGTTTCCAGATTTTGGAGCTATTCTTGGCCGTGAACACAAGGCTGCCCACACAACCATCCGTGCTTGTGTCAAGCAGACTCCTGTTTATGGACCAATTCTTTTCCATCTTTCAAGGGAGAAAGCTATTATTCTTTGCCTTCGGGGTCAATAGGCACATAATTTATTTGCCTATATTGTCTGCCATCTTTCTTAATATGCCATAAGAAGGAGCAGCAAGGTGTCAGGGAGGAAATTCACCTTCGCTTAATTGAATCATCATTTCTGAAGGTGTCGGAAGTGTTTTTTAATCTGGTTGCAAATGTGATTCAAGCATCAGGAAGACATATGATATATATTTCATAGATATTCCTAAGTAAGTGTCTGCTGTAGGATTTGGCTTTCCTCCTTTGTGTATATTTTTAGTAAATCTTTGTTACAAAAGAGAGATAAAGTTGTCCGAACCCTTCGATTTTGGAAGGATCGACCCCCAATCTTATGTATATAGGGGCCTCCTAACTACTCCTAAACGTCTGCCACGACGGAAAGAGGGATCGGCATATTGGATTTAAAAATGCTGATCCTATGTTCTCCCGGGAGATGAACCTCTGCCAGAGGGGTCTTGCAGCAGCTTAGTCCCCTCTCCCCATTTAAATAAACATGCATGCTCAGCCAAGATAAACATTCATGTTTATGGTGAAGTATATTCAAGTTACCTTGGTGTACATTGTTCTGTGTCAAAAGCAATGACAGGTAGAATTGTCACAGAGCACATCTGTTTTTTTTACCCCTTGCCCTGTTGGAATCAGGTCCAGATACGTTATGACAACAGCGGTCACTTTTAGCGCTCATGCACACAGAAGGATCCTCTGGTGGGTCAGCGTGACCCTGGCCTCCAGCCTGCTACCCTTACATTTTATTGGCAGCAGTTTATGCCATTCTTTATTCAAGCTATTGAGCTTCTACTACAGACCAACATGGTCCATATAATGGTAATTGGAGGGAAGCCATCAAAATTTAGAATACTGTAGCTGCTGACTCAGTTTCAGACAGCTCCATAACAAATTGGAGAATATCATTGGGATGAACTACACATCAACTAATGGGATATTGCTGAAGGAAAACAAATGATATCTGCAATGTTCTATAGAAGAGAACAAAACATTCTTGAGACTGAATGACGTAATCTGTATTGCAAAATTGTAAGAATATTCTTCTAATAAATATTTTGTTTTTCACGCAGATTTTTTGTAGCTTTTGTGTATGAGAACTGCGCAGGTGATTGTACCTTACTCAGCTTTGCCAAGCGCTTGTAGTTGCTGTTGAAGCAAGTTTTCTGTAGCATTGCATATCCAAAGACCCTACGTCACTCCCGGGTATTTCTTGCAGACAGATTTCTTACCACCCTTGTTTTTCCCTTTATGCGGTTTCCATAATCTGACCCTTGTGATAATCGCTACAAGGTAAAATAAAAGTCCTTTATTTTTTGCCTTTTTAGTAAGCCACGTGATGGAAGAGGACAAAGAAATATAAGGAAGATGCTTTCCACAAAGAATGTCTTCTGGCAAAATAAAAAATTCAGTTGCAAACTAAGATTTTTATTGAAAACTAAAGAGCTTATTATATAGCTATTATTGCTTGAAATATGTAGGATGGTAATAGGGCCTGGGGTCATACATACGGAGTATTCTCACTGAGAACTTTACAAGGTTTCGGATATGATGAGTTGCAATATTCAGAAAATTCCTGTTTAGTTACGTCTTTGAAAAAGAAAAGATGATTTCTTCTGTGTTTTGTGTTTTTTCAGACAGTTAGGCCCCATACAGACGTCCGTAGTTTTTATCCGCAATTACGGATTCATATTAGTGGATAAAATACTGACATATTAATTTATATTGACCACGGACACCTTCCTGTATATTTACGGGTGTGTATGTCCTGGCAATAGAAATGAGCCGCAAAAAATTTACGGACTGTGCTTCTATACATATTACTGTAAGCACGGTTCGCAAATGCGAATGACACTCCGCGGCCCATATGTGCAGTATTTGCTGACCATAAATGTCACGAATGTGTGCATGGGGCCTTAGTGGCACATATTAATATAATGTGCTGGTTATCATGACTGAGGGATGATAGAGTTCGGTCCTAGTAACCCAATACCATTCCTATACTCCTATTTCCCCAAATAAGGACAGACTTGTGATTGGATAAAGTTGGCCACAGCAGGCATTTTATTGACAAACAATAACAACAAATAAAATATATATATTACCATCAAATAAATATTCAGCATTATCAACATTAATAACAAACGTGCAGAGGAAAGAGATCCTTGGAGCTAAGAAGGAGGTCTGCTCAGCCAATCTGTCCATAAGTGCAGTATTTTACCCTCAGCCGATTCCCCACAGGCTCAGGGGCAGCGTATCCAACTGCAGATGGCCATTGATTCACCTTTGCTCCCCGGGACACCACCCAGCAGGAGCCCAAAAGATAGCCAGAGCCTCCATATTGCACAATTCGGAAAGGACCATACGCAAGATGAGACCCTCCCCCACCAATTTAACACCAACTCCAAGGTCCTCCAACCTGCCACAGCTGCCATGACAGAAAAAACATCAGCAAAACGCAGCATACTAAAACGATAAAACAAATAGGGAGGGCGGGCAGGCGGGAAACTTCCCTACGTGTGCCTCCTGCTTTAATGGCACGGGCACTGCCGTTGCGCCACTATATTCTAAAGGCTCCGCCTCCTAACTCTCCCCTCCTATCACCCCGGTTATGTGGCCTCCTCCTATGTCCTGCAGTCCGGATCCGGCCCTTCTGGACTGAACTGGACTGACAAAAATTCATTAGTGGCTTTTGGGTAATACGGTTTTATATAGATTCTACAACATCTGTTTCCTATTTATTGTCAAGGTATCTGCTTGCTGCCAGTGACTAGGAGCATTTTTATTTACATCCAGAAGCTTGCAACCTTTAGGGGGAGTTCACACAGACTTTTTTGACACGGAAACCGCGCAGCAAAAGGCGCCAAAAAACGTCCGAAAATGCCTCCCATTGATTTCAATGGGTAGCGGAGGGACATGCCCTATCTTCGAGCGTTTACGCTTTTGACCTCCCATTGACATCAATGGGAGGCAGAGAAAGCGTATTTTGCGGCGTTCTATGCCCGCGGCGCTAAATGGCCGCAGGCGAAAAACGCAGCGAAAATCGGCGTTCAGGTAGAGAAATATCTGCCTGAAAATTCCAAACGGAATTTTGAGGCAGATTTTCCTCCTGCAAAAAACTCAGTGTAAACCCAGCCTGCCCTGTTGACACAAGAGTTTTTTGCAGGCGGAAAAACCTGCTTCAAAATTCCCTTAGGAATTTTGAGGCAGATTTTGACCTGCCTGCACTCTCTTTGCCGCGTTTTTTTGCGGCGTTTTTCGGCAAAAAACGCAGCGAAAACCGCTTTCTCTGCCTCTCATTGATGTCAATGGGAGGTCTGAGACGGAGACGCCGGAAAAAAAGGGCATGACGCTTCTTTTTCCCGCGAGCTGGAATCAAAAGTGAAATCAATGGGAAGCTTTTTCGTACGCTTTTTGGAGCGGTTTCCAGCGTGTCAAAAACAGTACAAAAAAACTCTGTGTGGACATACCATTAAATACCCAATACTTTTCACAGCTGAGGGTTTTTCTACAATTGTATCCAATAATTCTCTGTTAACTTAATACATGTGCAAAAAAAATATCTCTCCTGTCATGATTGCTACAATGTATATTAGTGCAGGTGACATTTAGGCTGGGTTCACACGACGATGTTACGTCCGTAATGGACGGAACGTATTTCGGCCGCAAGTCCCGGACCGAACACAGTGCAGGGAGCCGGGCTCCTAGCATCATAGATATGTACGACGCTAGGAGTCCCAGCCTCTCCGTGGAACTACTGTCCTGTACTGAAAACATGATTACAGTACGGGACTGTTGTCCTGCAGCGAGGCAGGGACTCCTAGCATCGTACATAACTATGATGATAGGAGCCCGGCTCCCTGCACTGTGTTCGGTCCGGCACTTCTGGCCGAAATACGTTCCATCCATTACGGACGTAACACGGTCGTGTGAACCCAGCCTTATAAGCCTGGACTCCACAAAGGATTATCTAGACTGGATACAAGTGGAGCAAACCCTCAGTTGTGCAGTTGTGAGACCTATTAGTCCACGATTGTTTTTTTATCCTGCAAACAGGATTGTGACCCATTCACTGATGGCAAGCAGAAATGTTGAAGATGGTGAAGAATTAAAACACATAGTATACTAGAAAGTTGTATAACTTTTCATTCTAAAGGGATTAAGCATTATTTACATAAAATTAAAACCCTTTAAACTGTTTTGTGCAAAAAATGTACATGTTCAGCTTCACATCACAAAAGACATGTGACATAATCAGGAGTATATTGTGTTAAGATGGCCATACACATTAGATGTATGTTCGTCGAACCTGCTGATTTTGGTGGGAACTGCTGACCATCTAATATCTATGGCGGCGTCACAACTCTCCCCCCAACAGCAGAAGACGGGATGTCGAGATGGGTCAGGCATGTTGAATTCCAACGTTCCCGATCCTTTTGTTTGTCTGGAGATAAGCCACTGCCAGCAGCTTTTTCTCTTCGCCCTATTATTAAGGAGTCATTAGGAATAACTGTGGACCAGAATGATCGTTTGGCCGATAGCTATTTAAAGTGTATGGCCAGCCTTAGAAAATCCTTTAGGCCCTGATATAAAACTAGCATGGATGAAAAGTTCAGCCATCGGAGGACTGAGGTCCATTATGTGCACTAGCAATTGATTGTTCTCCTGACAATACTACAATTAAATACAGTGGCCCGACTTTACCAGGACAAAGAAGACAAAACTGCTAATAATTTATGCTCATAAACAATTTTTTTTTACTTTTTTGTTGTGTATTTTGTCTGAATAGCAAATTAGCATAGCACTACCACTACTAGGTAAAGCTGTCTTGGGGTTTCCGAGCGTAGACATCCTATTCTAGGAAAACCAAATTCACCCTGGAACATTTGTGGGATGATTCGAATGTATTTTTAATGGGACGCAGTAGTCATTCTGTCTTAACTGAATGTCTGCATGTCTAAAATATACTTTATGCGTTTCTATATGTTCTGAACATTAGGCTTAATGTAATGATCCATAAGCGCATTTTCCAACAAGGATTTAGAATATTAACACATATAATTTTTGTATATTTGCAGAATGTGTAATGAACAGCCAGGAATGGACTCTCAGTCGCTCTACACCTGAAATACGAGTGGTGAGTCTTTATATATATATTAGTCCCACATAAAGTGCACTATTCCTGTTTTCCTGAGTAGGTGATGAAAGCTTGAGTAAGCTTAAGAAGACAGTTTCATATATATCATGTTCTGGCTGATGTGGCTCCAAAAGAAAAAGTTTGAGAAATTCTGATATTTATGAAGGGCTCACACACGGCTGTGTTATGGCTCCTTACAATTGAACGGAGCTGTAATACAGTGCCTATAGAAGTGCATGGGGTCTTACTGTATCTCCGCATGCCTTCAATTACATTTTTAGCCAAAAATTTATTGCGTGCTTCATCAGATGCCAAATTACAAAGCTAATCTCCGTTCGAAGTATTGCTTGTAGGAGAGAATGACCCAGAGTACAGCTCTGTGCACAATACCATAAGGTGGCACGTGAGATGCCTACCGTTACAGTGCAGAGCTGTAGGGACTCTTTGTGCCACCATACAACCTGTGCTGTGTGCATTATGCCTAATGTGGTGCTGTATTCTAGCATGGGCATTTATGACTCAAAGCTGTGGTTGTCATCTATGTTCCCCGCCCAAGGAAAAATAGCCATAAAGGATCATTCATGCTGATTTTTTAAATCTCAAAGTGGTGACCCCAGAATCAACAATTATCCCCCATTCACAGGATAGGTGATAATTGTGTGATCGCTGGGACCCTACCGCTTTGACCCTCACCAATCGTGAGAACAGAGGGCTCGAACCCACCTTACCACCCCAACAGTGAGGAGCCGCTTGAATGGAGCGGTGGTACTCGGCTGTTTCCGTCACTCCCATAGACTTTAAACAATGCTGCACTAGGCATTCTCGACTACCGCTCCATTCTATACCCTCCTCACTGCGGTCAATTAATGTGGAAGAACGGGGAGTTTGGGACCCCTGTTCCCGCAATCTTTAGGGGTACCATCGATCAGACAATTATCATCTATCCTCTGAATAGGGGATAATTGTCGACTCTGGGACCACCCTTTTAATTCGAAAATTTATATCCAACACAGACAAAATGATTAGGTTCATACTTCTGCAAGCTGTATAGAAAATACTAATTCTCCTCATCTTTACAAAGATCCTTCTAAAGTTATTATGTTCTGCTGCTTGATCAAAAGCAATATTGCTAATTGACACAATCAAGTAAAATAATGTTCAAACTTAAGAATGTAGCAGGGAAAACATGAAACCGCAATCTCGTGCATTAAAAGACAATAACATCTATTCATTGTGATATGACTAATACCGTCTGCACCGGGGAGGTTCAAAATGACCCAAAAGGCCAGTCAGGAATTGTAAATCCATTACAGTTAAGTTTATTTTCATCTATATAAAAAACTAAAAAGATGATTTGCAGAATTACGAAATGTTAAGATTACGACAAGAAGATTTAGGCCGGATGGAGGGGATGATGGATTTTAAACCCAATACATTTGTAGATATGAGACTGAAGGGGTAATTATACAAATATACAAATCAATATATATGATTAGTTTAGGTTCTTCTGGAAGCTCCTTTATCTCTTATAATCTTCATTAAAAGATGGAGGTGGATCAATACTTTTAAGTAAATAAAGAAACGTACTGATGTAAGAAATTTATTGAATAAGATATGACATACACTAATATATATGGCCAAAAATATGTGGACACTTCTCATAATTAAAGTTTAGGTGTTTCAGCCACAACCATTGCAACAGATGCATAAAATCAAGCACACAGTCATGCAATCTCCATAGACAAACATTGGTAGTAGTACGGGTAATACCGTAGAGTTCAGTGACATGAAATGTGGCACTCGTGCAAAAGTTGACAGCACACAAAATAAATACAGCAAATGATTAAGTTCCTTCACTCGAACATGATGCCACGTTTCAGGTTTAAATGAGCCTTTTTCAAGCTTTTTCCAAGTCTAAATGTCGCACCAAGAAAATAAACTTCTTTAATCATTTGCTGTATTTATTTCATGTGCTGTCGCCAACTTTTGCACAAAATATATTGATAATGTGGGTCAGACGGACCTAACCCACCAGGTGACAAATACGAATTGCCTTGCATAGGAGGTGCTGCTGAAACAAGCATTTATTTTTGGTTTACACCAGGGCACTGTCACAGGATTATTATTATTATTAATATTTATTTGAAAGCTAAATTAAATCACGTGCAATATACATATGAGAAAGGGTTTAAGTACATGACATGAGACAGTAGAAAGAACAAGTACAATAAACATGAGATTAATAATTGACAGATTGGAACAGAAGGAGAGAAGACCCTGTCCACAAGGGCTTACAATCGACAACGGAAGGGGGAAGAAGACAATAGGGGAGGGTAGATACTGTTCATCCGTTAGAGTAGCGACAACAGGGTTATTGCAGGTTGTAAGCTATTCTGAAGTGGTCAGTTTTCAGGTTGCTTTTGAAGGTTTGGATGGTGGAAAAGAGACTGATTTGTTTCAGTGGAGAGGATGTCACCTTTGCCACAAGTTAGTTTATGGAATCTCTGCTAGATCTGCCCAGGTCACCTGTAAGTGGTAGCGTCTAGGAGTAACAACAGCTTAGCCACGGAGCGGTAGACCACGCAATCTCACAGAGCGGGGTTGGCAAGTGCTTAAGCGAGTCACTCACTACAGAGTTCCAAACTGCCTATGGAAGTGACATCAGCACAAGAACTCTGCATCTAGAGCTTCATAAAATGGATTTCCATGGTCGAGCAGCTGCACAGAAGAATGAGATCACCATGCGCAATGTCAAGTGTCTGCTACAACGATGTAAAGCACGCTGCCACTGGACTCTGGAGCAGTGGAAACATGTTCTCTGGACTGATGAATCAAAGACGTGGACGAATTTGGTTTGTTGGATGCCGGGAGAATGATACCTGCAGGAATGCATAGTGCCTACTGTAAATTTGGTGGAGGAGGGATCTTGGTGCGGGACTGCCTTTCAGGGTTTTGGCTTGGCCCCGTACATTTTGCAAAATTATATGCTTTTTGCTTTGTGGCATCAGTTTTGGGAAGGCACTTTCCTATTTCAGCATGACTGTGCCCTGTGCTGAAAATCAGATTCATAAAGACATGGTGTGGCGAGTTTGGTACGGAGGAACTTAAGTGGCCTGCACCTGATCTCAACACCATCCAACACCTTTGAGATAAATTTGAACACCCAATGCAAGCTAGACATTCTCACCCAACTTCAGTGCCGGGCATCAGAAATGCTTTTTTTATGAAAGGGCACAAATTCCCACAGACACACAGAAAAATGTTATGGAAAGCCTTTGCATAATAGTGGAAGCTGTAATAGAAGCAAAAGAGGGCTCAACTTCATATTAATGCCTATGGTTTTGGAATGGGACGTCCAAGGAGCTTGCATAGTTGTGATGGTCAGGTGTCCACAAACTTTTGGCCATATAGTGCAGGTACAACATTTGTAACATTCCTCTTAAATACATTATTTTCTCTCCTAGGGCGTTGTGGGTAATATGAGAAGTGGTAAATCTGCCCTTGTTCACCGATTTGTTTCGGGATCCTACCTATCAATAGAAGCACCAGAAAGTAAGTTGTACTTCTAATCTATATACCTTTAAATTTGCTACTGAACTTTGGATAAACAGCCTGACTGACATTTATGTAATATCTCTCAAGTTTTGGTTAATGCTCTATAGATTCATGGGATTTGCACATTTGTATTGTATGATCAGTGTATTCTATGAACAAGTTTACAATATATGCTTTCAGTAGATACAAAATCTGGAAATATGTTAATTTAAAAGTCGTACATGGTATGAAGTTGTAATGAATATGGAAGATTAATTTATTATGTATCAGTTCAGTTAGGGCTTATGAAGATGCCCATATTACATAGGGAGCCATAATAGTGCACCCATATCGGTCTATATACACTGTAGCTTCGTATGCCTCAAATTTCAGACAGTCTAAAAGATGTTTTTTCTGTTGCGTTTTGTATGAATTAGACATAAAGAAAAAATGTGGCATGCTCCATTGGATGTTGTTTTTTGCAGGTATTCTACCCTAGAGATACATCTGTAATCTTTACCCCGTTTCTACCAAAAACACATTTTGTCGATTTATGTTTCATAGAAGACCAGGAAGCATTGAGCTTGAATGAAAGGGTTAATATGAGAATATATGCTTTTATATATATATATATATATATATATATATATATATATATATATATATATATATATATGCTATTAAAAACTGCTATTAAAATCTATGATGGATAAGCCAGCTTTTTTGATGAGCAGGAACTTGTGCTATCAAGTTCAAACATTTCCCGGTTCCTATACAAGCCACCCACTCACATACTCTGCTAGGTTCTTTGTGTGCCGTTGCTTAAAGTAGCAAAAAACATTGTGTTTTGTCAGCATGAAAAAAAATTGCTTTTGCAAATTCATAAAAGAACATCTCTTACTCAGAACATTAGAAACGAAGGAATTAAAAAAAAAGTCAATTAATTACTTCTGCGTAGGCTCTCGGCATGAGAAATTCTATACTTTTGCTGAGGGATACTGTGTATATGGGCTTTAAATCTTTCTTGCATATAATTTGCTCCTCATAAAGGACAAATTCATACATCCTAACTTTCAAAGATCCAAACATTTTTTTTCTAACTTTAAGCCACGCTCCTAACCTTGCCCAATCCCTGTCGATAAAACACACGGTTCCCACACTGTATCATGCCCCAGTACTGCCACCACACAATATCAGGCCCCGACTGTGCCCGCACATAGCATCGTGCCCCCACAATTTCATGCCCTTATAGTGCCCCTCATACAGCATGAAGTCCCCACACTGTATAAAGTCCCCACAGAGTCTCATGCCCCCACACAGTAGCATACTCCTAGTGCCCCCACGCAGTGTAAAGTCCACACACAGTATTAAAGCCCAACACAGTATCATGCCCCTATAGTTCCCTCACACAGTGTAATGCCCCCATAGTGTCCCCACACAGCATTAGCCACCCACACAGTATCAATCCCCCATGGTGCACCACAGTGTAATGCCCCCATAGTGCCCCCACACACTGTGTAATGCCCCATAGCGCCTCTCCACACACAGTATAATGCCCCCATAGTGCCCACTACACACAGTATATTGCCCCACAGTGTCCCCACCCAGTATAATTCCCCCCATACACACAGTATAATGCCCCCTATGCACACATTATAATGCCTCCATAGTGCCTCCTAAAAATAATAAAATAAATATGACGCATGGAGGAGCTCCCTCTGCAGGTCTCCTCTGGTCTATAGCTCTGGGAAGGTAGACATATTGACATCACTGCATTGCGCCCGCCCGTGCCAAGCTGCTTACCTAGTGAATCGTGGAGTAGGCAGCTGATGGCTCCCTGCTCCATCATTGTATTCTACTGTACATACCGAACTTTAAGGACAGCTAGACATTGCCTGGAATTCCGGGAGTGTACTGCGGGATCCATCCGGGATGGTTGGAAGGAACGCAAATGTGAAATGCCCATGAACAACCAATTACATATTAGCGTTCATTATTTTAAAGGGAACCAGCATTTTACCTATTAAACCAGCAATAACTGGTGGAAGTGGGTGAAAAATCATTTTTATGTAACCTATAATTATATTCTAAGTCGGCTCTGTACCTTTAGTATTCTGTTTTTTATTGTTCCTGTGAGATATGCTAATGAGCATAAAAGAGTCATATCTTCGTTCAAAAAGAGTCATATCTTCATCCCTCAAGCCTTTCCGAGTTTACCCCGCCTCCTTACTTTTGATTGACAGCTCCTCGCCTTCCCCCAGCACACAAAATCCCACTGTAGTGCATCGATGTCGGGCTCCGGTGCGTGCGCATCAACGGGACATCATAGCGGCGCATGCGCAGTAACTAGATTTGAGGCCCGGACGAAGTAGGGAAGGGTGTCGGACCATACATGATGGACACATGCGCACTATCCCAGATGAGATTTTGGCATTCAGGGCAGGCCAGTTTTCGGCGGTGCGTGGGCATAAGAAGAGGAACGAACGAGACTGCCGGATTATTGCCATAAAAGGCACAAAATGTTTGCAGACCATTATTTACGGTCGGAGGAGTTTGGGAGAGAGGATAACGGCAATGAACTTTTAAAAAAACAAATGGCCAGCGAGGGGTGAGTAGAGTTTAATAGGTGAAATGCTGGTGACAAGTTCCCTTTAAGCATGTTTGAAACATATCAAGTACTTTCTGATTGGTTGCTGTTTTGCTTGAGTTGTCTACATAACTGTCCATACAACTGTCCATATCAAGTGAAAAAGCAAGAACCTCTTTTCTGGTGGCAAAATTCCAGTGGCACATAAAACTGCTTTCCACAGAAACTGTTCTATGAATATCCTCCTTTTTCTTTTTTAAAAACTATTATAAAATATTATTTTGCTGTGTGGTAACGATTCAGCCAGGGGCGTAACTAGGAAAGACTGGGCCCCATAGCAACCTTTTGACCCCCCCTCCCCTGGGTGTCACACAACCCCCACTTGTAGATAGTGCCTTTTTTACAGCCCCCCCCTGTAGATAACGCCATACAGCCCCCCCTGTAGGTAACGCCATACAGCCCACTCTGTAGGTAACGCCATACAGCCCCCCTGTAGGTAACGCCATACAGCCCCCCTGTAGGTAACGCCATACAGCCCCCCTATAGGTAACGCCATACAGCCCCCCTGTAGGTAACGCCATACAGCCCCATCTGTAGGTAACGCCATACAGCCCCCCTGTAGGTAACGCCATACAGCCCCCCCTGTAGGTAACGCCATGCAGCCCCAACCCCCCCCCCCAAAAAAGACCTATAGTGTGTCCTACAAAAGACATGTATCCCCTGTCCACGGGATAGGGGATACATGTGTGATCGCTGGCACTGATAAGGAGACCGGGGGACCGAAAGTACCCCAAGTTCTCCATGACTAACCTCTGACTTCCGCCGTCTGCGCAGCTCAATAAAAATGAAAGGAGCGCTGGTCAGGCATGCGCACAAGCGCGACCGGCGCTCCATTCATTTCTACGGAGCTGCCGACATAGACCCCGGAAGTCCGAGGTTTGTGATGGAGAACTTCAGGGGACTTTCAGTCCCCCGTTCTCCTTATCGCTGCCAGCGATCACACATGTATCCCCTATCCTGTGGATAGGGGATACATGTCTTTTGTAGATACAACCCCTTTAATGGCAAAGCGGGGAGATACCTCCCTGCTCTGCCGTAGCGCGCTGTAGCAGCCATAGCGGCAGGTAGCGGATCCTCCGGCCATGGTGGGGTCCCGTGCTGGCGGGCGACACAGGCCCCTTCATGCCGCGGGCCCCGTAGCAGCCGCTACGGCTTCTATAGCGGTAGTTACGCCGCTGGATTCAGCTCTCTACTGCACCATTACAGCCCCATGTGAATGTATGCTTAGGCCTCATGCACACGACCGTAGCCACGTGCACGGCTGTGATTTTCGGGTTGGCCGGCCGCGGAGTGTCCCCCGCGAGCCGCCCGCAAATTGCGAGCCGTGCACATGCCCGCTTCCATTATTTTCTATGAGCCTGGACCGCAGAACACAGCCGTAATAAGACATGTCCGTTCTTTCTGTGGTCCAGGCTCCTGGGCCATGCACGGACTGTGGAAACCACAGTCGTGTGCATGGGCCCATAGAAATGAATGGGGCCGCAATTCTCCCGTGGATTTTCGGGGGAATTGCGGCCGCAAAAGCACATTCGTGTGCATGGGGCCTTAGGGTGGAATCACACATGCTGTTTTTGATGCAGTTATTGGTGCTTTTTTTCATGCAGTTTTTGGAGCCAACGCCAGAAATAAATCCAATAGGTAAGTTCTTCCTTTATATTTGCCATTCCTTTGAATCCACTCCTGGCTTAAACTCAAAACAGTGTTTCTCCCATGTCCAGCAATGCTATATACAACATTTAGCAATATCATTAGGGCTGCAACGTGACGTAGTCAAAAACTGCGCTGACTTAATACTTGGTGGCAAAACCCTTGTTGGCAAGCACAGCAGTCAGACGTTTTTTGTAGTTGATGATGAGGTTTGCACACATGTTAGATGGAATTTTGGCCCACTCCTCTTTGCAGATCATCCTTAAAAACTGCGCTGACATGCGGTTTTTAAATTGATTGTTAATAGTCGCATAATTTTGAGGGTTAGGGTATGTTCACACGGCCAAATTTCAGACGTAAACGAGGCGTATTATGCCTCGTTTTACGTCTGAAAATAGGGCTACAATACGTCGGCAAACATCTGCCCATTCATTTGAATGGGTTTGCCGACGTACTGTGCAGACGACCTGTTATATACGCATCGTCGTTTGACAGCTGTCAAACGACGACGCGTAAAAATACAGCCTCGGCAAAAGAAGTGCAGGACACTTCTTTGGACGTTTTTGGAGCTGTTTTCTCATAGACTCCAATGAAAACAGCTCCAAAAACGGACGTAAAAAACGCAGCGAAAACGGTGTGAAAACGCCACGAAAAATGCGAGTTGGTAAAAAAACGTCTGAAAAGCAGGGTCTGTTTTCCCTTGAAAACAGCTCTGGATTTTCAAACGTTTTTGTTGACTACGTGTGAACATACCCTTAAACTGCTGTTAACAGCCATTGGTGTTGAGAGATCATTTTTGTATGTTTGGGTTAACAAAGATTCTACATGTTATTAACATAGTAATGCCTGAGCACCTGATGCCCATGGAGTTTCATATGCCAGTCTTCGTAAGAAACAAGCTGAAGTAAGATGCAACAAATTTATTAAGACCCACACTAATCTTAAAAGTTTGTCGCATCTTCGCCTGTCCATGTGCCGCTGAGTGAAATCTATGCCAGCCGAGAGCAGGCGTAGATTCCTGCGATAATTTACTCCAGTTTGTGTCATAATTTAAAGTAAATGCTGTGGGCCGCAGGTGGCCCTGCCCCTCTTCTAAGTTCCGCCCACTAAGCGCTGCCAAATTTTTGTGACT